>NC_037679.1:50925970-51225228 GCF_003255815.1 Theropithecus gelada | reverse complement strand
GGAGGAGGAGGAGGGGGAGGAGGGGGAGGAGAGAAAGAAGAAGGAAGAAGAAGAAGAGGAGAAGAAGAGAAGAAGAAGAGAAGAAGAGGAAAAGATGAAGAAGAGAAGAAGAAGAGAAGAAGAAGAAGAAAAAGAAGAAGAAGGAGGAGGAGGAGGAGGAAGAGGAGGAGGAGGGGGAGAAGAAAGAAGAAGAAGAAGCTGCTCAAATAAACATATTATCTTGTATGTATCTCTGGAACAGAAAAGATTTTCTACCTTTAAAAGCAATGGTAAATCTCAAGAAGCAATGCTTAAGAGAAGTAATATTATCAAATGCGTATCAAATTTTTTGAAAGGCAAAAAGTTAGAAATGAATTTGCTATAAATATAATCAAGCATTAATATTTTAGTACAAAAAGAACACTATATTTAAATTAAAATATTAAGATCCTAATAGGTAGGGAACATAGAAGGATAATTAATAAAGTAGATATGAGTAGATAATAAATGAAAAAAATTAATAACATAATCATACTAGGGAATATTTACTATGTACAAGGAGCCATGCTATGTACTTTATACATATTATTTCATTTAATCCCCAAAATCCTAAAAGCTCGATTCTATTATAAGTCCTGGTTTATAGATGAATAAATAGGTGGAAATGAGTCGGGGGGCCTTAGGGCTGAGTTTTACTTCTCAATTCCTTTTGTATTGATTAAATTTAGCCTGTTGTTATTTTCGTTAGCCTCATCAAGGAGAGTGTCAATAAATATTTATTGTTCATGGTAATATATAGAAGCAGCCGCAGACTCACTTGACTTGTACAGTATTACATATAGCAAATTCTAACATACTAGAGTGGATGTGAACAAATAAGGAAACATTTCACATTATTGAATTAGAATACAATATTATTAAAATGTCAAGCTTTCTTATGTAATTTGCAGGGTTTGTTAAAAATCCTACAAAATCTTATTACGAAAATTATTCTAAAATTTCTTTGGAATCTTAGGAAAAAAGTTAGTAAAAAATTTACAGAAGTAATACAAGAGAAAGTTCTTTTATTGTGTCTTTAAGCTTTTAAAAAATATGCTCTTTGTCAGATGAGTAGATTGCAAAAATTTTCTCCCATTCTGTAGGTTGCCTGTTCACTCTGATGGTAGTTTCTTTTGCTGTGCAGAAGCTCTTTAGTTTAATGAGATCCCATTTGTCAATTTTGGCTTTTGCTGCCGTTGCTTTTGGTGTTTTAGACATGAAGTCTTTGCCCGTGCCTATGTCCTGAATGGTACTACCTAGGTTTTCCTCTAGGGTTTTTATGGTATTAGGTCTAACATTTAAGTCTCTAATCCATCTTGAATTAATTTTCGTATAAGGAGTAAGGAAAGGATCCAGTTTCAGCTTTCTACTTATGGCTAGCCAATTTTCCCAGCACCATTTATTAAATAGGGAATCCTTTCCCCATTTCTTGTTTCTCTCAGGTTTGTCAAAGATCAGATGGCTGTAGATGTGTGGTATTATTTCTGAGGACTCTGTTCTGTTCCATTGGTCTATATCTCTGTTTTGGTACCAGTACCATGCTGTTTTGGTTACTGTAGCCTTGTAGTATAGTTTGAAGTCAGGTAGCGTGATGCCTCCAGCTTTGTTCTTTTGACTTAGGATTGTCTTGGAGATGCGGGCTCTTTTTTGGTTCCATATGAACTTTAAAGTAGTTTTTTCCAATTCTGTGAAGAAACTCATTGGTAGCTTGATGGGGATGGCATTGAATCTATAAATTACCTTGGGCAGTATGGCCATCTTCACGATATTGATTCTTCCTATCCATGAGCATGGTATGTTCTTCCATTTGTTTGTGTCCTCTTTTATTTCACTGAGCAGTGGTTTGTAGTTCTCCTTGAAGAGGTCCTTTACATCCCTTGTAAGTTGGATTCCTAGGTATTTGATTCTCTTTGAAGCAATTGTGAATGGAAGTTCATTCCTGATTTGGCTCTCTGTTTGTCTGTTACTGGTGTATATGAATGCTTGTGATTTTTGCACATTAATTTTGTATCCTGAGACTTTGCTGAAGTTGCTTATCAGCTTAAGGAGATTTTGGGCTGAGACAATGGGGTTTTCTAAATATACAATCATGTCATCTGCAAACAGGGACAATTTGACTTCTTCTTTTCCTAACTGAATACCCTTGATTTCTTTCTCTTGCCTGATTGCCCTAGCCAGAACTTCCAACACTATGTTGAATAGGAGTCGTGAGAGAGGGCATCTGACAAAGGGCTAATATCCAGAACCTACAAAGAACTCAAACAAATTTACAAGAAAAAAACAAACAACCCCATCAAAAAGTGGGCAAAGGATATGAACAGACATTTCTCAAAAGAAGACATTCATACAGCCAACAGACACATGAAAAAATGCTCATCATCACTGGCCATCAGAGAAATGCAAATCAAAACCACAATGAGATACCATCTCACACCAGTTAGAATGGCGATCATTAAAAAGTCAGGAAACAACAGCTGCTGGAGAGGATGTGGAGAAATAGGAACACTTTTACACTGTTGGTGGGACTGTAAACTAGTTCAACCATTATGGAAAACAGTATGGCGATTCCTCAAGGATCTAGAACTAGATGTACCATATGACCCAGCCATCCCATTAGTGGGTATATACCCAAAGGATTATAAATTATGCTGCTATAAAGACACATGCACATGTATGTTTATTGCAGCACTATTCACGATAGCAAAGACTTGGAATCAACCCAAATGTCCATCAGTGACAGATTGGATTAAGAAAATGTGGCACATATACACCATGGAATACTATGCAGCCATAAAAAAGGATGAGTTTGTGTCCTTTGTAGGGACATGGATGCAGCTGGAAACCATCATTCTTAGCAAACTATCACAAGAACTGAAAACCAAACACCGCATGTTCTCACTCATAGGTGGGAACTGAACAATGAGATCACTTGGACTCAGGAAGGGGAACATCACACACCGGGGCCTATCATGGGGAGGGGGGAGGGGGGAGGGATTGCATTGGGAGTTATACCTGATGTAAATGACGAGTTGATGGGTGCAGCACACCAACATGGCACAAGTATACATATGTAACAAACCCGCACATTATGCACATGTACCCTACAACTTAAAGTATAATAATAATAATAATAAAAAATATGCTCTTGTATCTTTTAAAGCATTTTGAAAAAGTTGTGTCCATATTACCTTTCTTTTTAGTTTTTCAAGGCCAAGAATTTGATTTTCAATTAACTTTATAGAGGTATATATGCATTTTGAAGATTTAGTAAATGTATTTGATGGAAAATAACTTAAGAAGATTTTGTTTATTGAAGCTGAGGGAAAAAAAATAAGACTTGCAAACCAATTGATTCCAACATCTGTCATGTTTGGACGGAGTGTTTAAACAACAGTTTGAATACAAATTGAGTTTTGGCTGGAAAACAAGTTCTTATTTCAGAGATGGTTTACTTCAAAAACATTTTGAGGATAAATGTTTTTTTACCTTTTCCAAACATTTATGCTAATTCAAGCATGGGCAAGTTTAAAAGCAGAAAGGAGAAAAGTCTTGGAAAAGGAAGAATTGAAGATACTAGTGAGACAATTGGGCCCCTATGATCCCAGCATGAAGCCTTGTGCATTTGATTTCTCCTTTCCCTCCACCACCCTTGTCAAATCCATCAACCAGTCTTAGGAATTGTCTACAGTGTCTCCCAAGTTGTCCCCGTTTCCTCCTAGTTGCATTGCTGGCATTGCAATGCAGGCCTTGACCTTTTTACTCCCAGATTATTATACTAATTTGTTATTCCATTTCCCTATTTCTGGATTATCTTACCTTCCATCTGTTGCCAACTGACCACTGGATACATTTTCTTAAAGGATCACTTTCTCCATATCACTCCCCTTCACAGAATTTTCATTGTTTTCTTATTGTCTCTCAATTTGAGTCCTTTAGCTGATAGGAGACTTTCACATCTGATTGGCAACTGTACAACATGGTCTAATTTGTCTGTTTCTCTGGCCTTGTTTCTAACATTCCTGGATGCTGAGACGTACCTATTTGTGGCCTACTTACTATTCTCCAAGTGCATTTTAACTCCCCTGACTGCATGATTTTGTTCAGGTAATTATCAGTTTTCTCAAATTTGGTTTTCCATTTTTATATATATTGTGTGAAGGTAGAGGGATTGTCATAAAGTTTGCCTAGATTTTTAGGCCAAGGTGTTGCATTTCCTCTCCCCATCTACTTCAAATAGACTCGGGACCAGGAAAGCCAATCGCCTAACACTATGTCCAAGGTAAAAGCCTGAGAAACTGGGGGCTGCTGGTGCAAGTTCTGGAGACCAAAGGCCAGAGAATGTGGAGTTCTGATGTTCAAGAGCAAGAGAAGAATGGTGTCACAGCTTCACAAGAGAGAGTGAATGAGAATTTGCTTTTCCTCTACCTTTTAGTTCTATCTAAGGCCTCAGCTGACTGTATGGTTCCTGCCCACATTGGATGAGTGTGGGTTTTGCTTACTAAGTCCACTGATTGAAATGCCAGTCTCCAGAAATACTATCATCAACATACTCAAAATTAATGTTCCATCAGCTATCTGGGTATCTCTTAACTCAGTCAAGTTGACACCTAAAATTAACCATCACATGGGCCTACTAAGAACTCTCTCATACTTTTAAAAATAATAAGTAGGCATAGATAGGAAAATAAATGATAATATTGCATATTTAGTTAGATCAGAAACACTTTCTGGCTCTAGTCAGAGTGTAGAAAGCTAGAATGTTGCTTCCACCTTAACAATAACGAAAAGCCACCTAATCTTCAAAATCATACGTTTTCTTGACCTCATCAGAGAATTGATAACACAAGGAAACTAGCCAAAAATCTGAAGAAATACAGGCACTTCCAAGGAGAAGTAGGGATGTGAGTACTGGTTCACCTGGGCACTGGCTTACCTGGGCACTGGTTTACCTGGGGCAGAGTGAGGGAAGAAGACTGATTTGTCACAAAAGTGAATAAAAAATTTCAGATACATTTTTGATTGAATTATTAAAAGACAACGGTGGCTTCCTGGGTGTATAGAACCCATGGGTGCTGCAGATGCAAGAGGAGTTTGTGTTTGTGCACATGTTGCTCTCCATAGACTACAAGGTGCACCCTTGAGAAAGATGGAGAACAGGGCAGGAGCTTAAAAACACTTTCTCTTTGATACCAAGTTGGCAGTGGGTGGAGTGCAGCAACCATTGTGGAAAACACATGACACTTGGTCCTGATCCTTCCCTCATATCTTTCCTACAGGAAAAAAGCCTTCTATCTTTGGAGGGAAGAACAGAAAACCCTATTGCTCCAACTGCACAGTTAAGATTTATTGCAGCTGATCAGGTACCAGAAAAAAGAAATTTTTCATCACTGGGGGAAGAGCAGAAACCCACCCTCTACCCAGATCTACACAGATCATTAGAAATCTCCTTTTGTTGGAGAGTCGTAGGATCACTGAGAAAGCCCTATACCCAAGACCTGGAGACCTAGGACCCACCTAAGAGACAGGATGAACCAGCACAAGAGAAAACTTCCCTCTATCATTCAAACATCAGGTTAGCAAATGTCAAATAACATGTCACAACAGTGTGCCACTGTGGCCGCAGCAAAGAATCAAGAAAGACCCTTTCAGGGGCACAGTGTCTCAAGAAAGCCTAAAGCAGGGGCTGGATGTGATGGCGCAGGGGCCAGGCGCAGTGGCTCAAGCCTGTAATCCCAGAACTTTGGGAGACCAAGGCTGGCGGATCACCTGAGTTCCGGAGTTCAAGACCATCCTGGCCAACATGGTGAAACCCAGTCTCTACTAAAAATACAAAAAATTAGCTGGGCATGGTGGCGGATACCTATAATCCCGGCTACTCAGGAGGTTGAGGCAGGAGAATTGCTTGAACACGGGAGGCGGAGGTTGTAGTGAGCCGAGATCATTCGTTTGCACTCCAGCCTGGGCAACAAGAGCAAAACTCCGTCTTGGGGAAAAAAAAAAAAAAAAGCCTAAAGCTGAGGTTGAAAGTGGTTGGAACATTGAGAGAAACCCTACTCTAAGCACAGGGAGTATGAAAGGAATTTGAAACTGCTGGTGCACTGAGGGTAATCAGAGCAACATCACAACCCAACCCTAGCTCAGCTTTGGACTAGATTGACTCATCAACTAAAAATCACAGGAAAAATCAAGGTAACAAAGATGATGATTGCCTTTGACAGGATTATCAGTAGACTAGACATAGACAAGAAAAGGATTCATAAACTTGACAATATGTTAGTAGAAATTACTCAAAGTAAGAGATATAAGAGTTAAAAAATACTAAAATTTTTAAAAAGAACATCTGAGAGCTGCGGGACAATATCAAATAGTCTAGTACCTACATAATGGGTATCTTAGGAGAAGAAAGAGAGAAGAAAAATTTGAAGATTAAGAATTACAGTAGATTTCTCATCTGAAATTATAGAAGCCAAGAGACAGTAGAGTAACATCTTTAAATTGGCAGGGAGAAAAAAAAAACCCTGTTAATCCAGAATTTTTCACCCAGCAAAATATCTTCCACTATTTAAGGGATAAATAGTGACATTTTCAGACAAACAAAAACTGAATTAATTCCCATGAAAACTACATTACAAAAAAAGTGTTAAAGAATGTCTTTCAGATAGAAAGGTTTTAACACCACATAGAAACTTGGATCTATATAGAGGAAGAGTGCTGAAAATAGTAAAAATACATTTTAATATAAAAAATTATTTTTAATTATTTTAATCACCAAGAGATAATGGTTTGTTTAAAGCAAAAGTAGTGGCAACCTATTCTGGGTATGTAGTGTATGTAAAAGTGAAATATCTGATAAGACTAGCATGAATAACGGAAACGAGAAATTGGTAGTACACTGTTGTAAGTTTATTACACTACAAGCAAAGTATTATAATATTATTTTAAGCTAGACTATGATTAATTGAAGAGTTATATTTTAAACCTTATGACAACCACTGTTTTTTTTTTTAAATTTTACTTTAATTTCTGGGATACAAGTGCAGAACATGCAGGTTTGTCACATAGGTATACATGAGCCATGGTGATTTGCTGCAGCTATCAACCCATCATCTAGATTTTAAGCCTCACACGAATTAGGTATTTGTTCTTATGCTCTCTCTCGCCTTTCCCCTAACCCCCTGATAGACCCCAGTGTGTGATGTTCCTCTCCCTGTGTCAATACATTCTCATTGTTCGGCTCCCAATTGTGAGTGAGAATATGCAGTGTTTGGTTTTCTGTTCATGTGTTAGTTTGCTGAGAATGATGGCTTCCAGCTTTATCCATCTCCCTGCTAAGGACATGAACTCATTCTTTTTAATGGCTGCATAGTATTCCATGGTGTATACATGCTACATTTTCTTTATCCAGTCTGTCATTGATGGACATTTGGGTTGGTTCCAAGTCTTTGCTATTGTACGTAGTGCTGCAATGAACATATGTGTGCATGTGTCTTTATAGCTGAATTATTTATAATCCTTTGGGTATATACCCAGTAATGGGATGACTGGATCAAATGGTATTTCTTGTTCTAGATCCTTGAGGAATAGCCACACTGTCTTCCACAATGGCTGAACTAATTTACACTCCCACGAACCGTGTAAAAGTGTTCCTATTTCTCCACATCCTCTCCAGCATCTGTTGTTTCCTGACTTTTTAATGATTGCCATTCTAACTGGCATGAGATGGTATCTCATTGTGGTTTTGATTTGCATTTCTCTAATGACCAGTGATGATGAGCTTTTTTTCACATGTTTGTTGGCTGCATGCATGTCTTCTCTTGAAAAGTGTCTGTTCATATGCTTCACCCAATTTTGATATGGTTGTTTTTTTTTTTTTCTTGTAAATTTGTTTAAATTCCTTGCAGATTCTGGATATTAGACCTTTGTCAGATGGGTAGATTGCAAAAATTTCCTCCCATTCTGCAGCTTGCCTGTTTATGATAGTTTGTTTTTTGTTTGTTTGTTTGCTGTGAAGAAGCTCTTTAGTTTAATTAGATCCCATTTGTCAATAAAAACTTGTTTTAAAGGTTTAAATCATAATAAGATAAAAATACAGGCATATCTTGAAGATATTCTGGATTCAGTTCCAGACCACAGCAAAAAGCAACAACAAAAAGAATATCACAATAAAGTGAGTCACGAAATTTTTTGGCTTCCCAGTGAACTTAAAAGTTATGTTTACACTACACTGTAGTCTATTAAGTATGCAATAGCATTTTTTCTTAAAAGGCAGTGTACATCCCTTAATTTAAAAAATACTTTCTGGCTAAAAAACACTAATGATTATCTGAGCTTTCAGCAAATCATAGTCTATGCTGGTGGAGGGTTTTACCTCAATGTTGATGGCTGCTTAATGATCAGGATGGTGGTTGCTGGAGGTTGGGGTGACTGTGACATTTCTTAAAATAAGACAACAGTAAAGTTTGCTGCATTGATTCACTCTTGCTTTCATGAAAGATTTCTCTGTAGCCTGCGATGGTGGTTGATAGCATTTTACTCATAGTAGAACTCCTCTCAAAGTTGAAGTCAATCTTAAACCCTGCCACTGCTTTATCAACTAAGTTTATGTAACACTGTAAATCCTATGTTGTCATTTCAACAATGTTCGCAACATCTTCCCCAGAAGTAGTTTCCTTCTCAAGAAATCACTTTCTTCACTCACATGAGTAGCAACTCCTCATCCATTCCAGTTTTACCATGAAATTGCAGCAATTCAGTTGCATCTTCAGACTCCTCTTCTAATTCTAATTCTCTTGTTCTATCCTCCACATCTGCAGTTACTTCCTCTACTCAAGTCATGAATCCCTCAGAGTTATCCATGAGAGCTGGAGTCAGCTTTTTCAAACACCTGTTCATATTGATATTTGACTTTCTTCCATGAATTATGAGTGTTCTTAATGGCATCTAGAATGATGAATCATTTCCAGAGGATTTTCAATATACTTTGCTCAGATTCATTAAAGGAGTCACTATCTATGTCAACAATAACCCTATGAAACGTATTTTTTTTTTTTTTGGCTTTTTCAAGAGATGGGATCTCCCCTCTATCACCCAGCCTGAAGTACAGTGGCGTAATTATAGCTCATGAAGTCTTGAACTACTGGGCTCAAGCAATCCTTCTGCTTCAGCCTACCAATTAGCTGGGACCATAGGCACGTGCCACTGTGCTGGGATAATTTTTGTTTTTTATTTTTTGTACAGATGTTGCCCAGGCTGGTTTCAAACTCCTGGCCCCAAGCAATCCTCCCACCTCTGCCCGCAAAAGAGAGGTGGCATGAACCACCACATGTGGCCTTGAAACGTATTTCTTAAGTAATAATACTTAAAAGTCAAAATTACTCTTTGACTCATGGATTGTAGAATGAATGTTGTATTAGCAGGCATGAAAATAACATTACTTTCCATGTACATCTCCATCGGAGCTCTTGGGTGACCAGGTGCATTGTCAATGAACAGCAATATTTTGAAAGGAGTCTTTTTTTTTTCCCTGAGCAATAGGTCTCAACAGATGGCTTAAAATATTTCAGTAAGTCATGCTGTAAACAGATTTACTGTCATCCAGACTTTGTTGTTTTATTTATAGAACACAGAAAGAGTCAATTTAGCATGATTTTTACAGGCAAAAGAATTTTTGAAATGGTAAATGAGCACTGGTTTCAACTCAAAAAGTTTCTGTGTTAATCCCTAACAATAGAGTAAACCTGTCCTTTGGAGCTTTGAAGTCAGGCATTGATTTTTCCTCTCTAGTTATGAAAGTCCTATAAAGCATTTCTTCTAATATAAGGCTGTTTCATCTGCATTGAAAATCTGTTGTTTAGTGTAGCCACCTTCATCAATGATCTTAGCTACATCTTCTGGATCACTTGCTGCAAATTCTCCATCAAGCACTTAATACTTCACCTTGTGCTTTTATGTTATGGAGGTAGCTTCTTTCCTTAAATCTCATGAAGCAACCTCTTCTAGCTTACTAATTTTCTTCTGCAGCTTCCTCATCTCTTTCAGGCTTCATAAAATTGCAGAGAGTTTGAGTTTTGCTCTAGATTAGGCTTTAGTTTAAGGGAAAGGTGTGACTGGTTTGATCTCGTATCCAGACCACTAAAACTCTCCCTATCAGCAATAAGGCTGTTTTTCTTTCTTATCATTCATATGTTCACTGGAATAGCACTTGGAATTTTCTTGAAGAACTTTTCCTTTCCCTTTACAACTTGACTGTTTGGCACAAGAGACTTCGCTTTTGGCCTGTTGCAGCTTTCCACATGCTTTTCTCAGTAAGGCTAATCATTTCTAGCTTTTGATTTACAGTGAGAGCTATGTGACTCTTCCTTTCACTTAAATATTTAGAGGACATTGTAGGCTTATTAACTGGCCTAATTTCCATATTGTTGTGTCTCAGGCAATAGGGAGGTCCAAGGCGAGGGAGAGAGATGGTAGAATAGCCAGTTGGTGCAGCAATCAGAACACATATAATATTTACCCACTGTGTTTGCTGTCAGATTGGTGTGGTTTACAGTGCCCCAAAACAATTACAATAGCAACAGCAAAAATCACTAATCACAGATTACCCATAACAGATATGACAATAAGGAAAAAGGTTTAAATATTTTGAGAACTATGAAAACGTGACACAGAGATATGAAGTGAGCAAATGCTCTTTGAAAAATGGTGCCAATTGACTTGTGGGGAGAAGGGTTGCCACAAAGCTTCAATTAGTAAAAAATGCAGTATCTGTGAAGCACAACAGAGCAAGGTGAATAAAAAGAGGTATGCTTGTGTTCTCTTTCTGGTTACCCCACTCTATTCAGTATGATGTTATTGTCATTCTCTTTTAAAATTTGATTTCATTTACATATTGCTTTTCTTTTTATAGTCTCTTTTTAGACCTATCTGCAATAGTTTCATATTATAGAGATTTTTAAGAACTACATACACATTTTTACCTTGCCATTCTGTACAAATGAAATGCAGATTTACATTTGAACAAAAAGCAAAACAGGACAAAAACAGAGTTATATCACAATTATGCTAAAAACTACATTACTTATCTGAGTTAGAGGATGCAAGAGATAAAGAAAACTGGTTTAAATATGAAACTTGAAAAATGATAATGCCAGTGGGAAACATCTTTGCAATATTCCCCTCCTGTGAGCACATGTACAAATTTGATTTGCAATAGAAGCAGCAGACCTTTTGAACAAGGAAAGAAATTAATATGTACAAACACATGATCTATGATACATCAAAGACTGGAAAAACCACATGCTTATTCTAATAAAATATAGTATCAACATAAAATAAGAAGTGATTATTGATAATCTTAGGGCAGAAAGAGATGAAAGCAATGCTCAAATAAGGTTTTCATTTGGTCTTTCTATATCTATATTCATTATGCCTCAATTTTAATAAAGTACACATAAAAAGTAGAGCCAAAATTTGGCAATAAACTATGCACTCTCTATTTATCCTCCTGGGTCACCTTAGGATGATCTGTTGTTTTGATGGTCAACAGGAATCATTTGTTTACCTAAACCTGGCAAATACATGTAGAGGATTTGCAGTTAGATTGGATTTGAATGTAGGCTTGTGCAAGTTCCTTAACATTCTTGAACTTTATCTTCAAATGGGGCAAATATTTAGAGATTTTGCTGGATTCATTGGTAAACACAGGTAGAACACCAAGTAAGGGAATGCATTTATCAATTATTCATTGGTAAATACAGATAGAACACCAAGTAAGATGCTCAACATTTAGTACATGATAGGGATTAATCTTATCAAGAAAGCAGTGTGGTGGAAATAACCTGGATTGAAAGACTGGACAATTTTTTTTTTTCTGCTCCTGATTCTGAAGGAACCGCAAGTGACTTGTGCTACCCCTCTGGCCTTCAATTTCCTCCTCTCTAAGATGAGGAAGTTGGAATATCAGCTAGTTAAACATTTTTATAGTAAACAAACCCTTTGTGCAAATGTAATCTTAGACAAAAGGTCAGTGTTTGAAAGTTGTAAAGGCAGTGCTGGTGGAATCAAGCTAAAGAAGTGGAGCAGGAGCCAAACTTTCCCTCTCCCTATTGCCTGGAGCTGCTTGAGGCACCACAGAGGACTTCTTGGATTCAGCAGAGGATAGGAATAAGTGATTGCCAAGAAGCTTTGGAACAAGTCTCTCTGCTCTCTTGATGTTTGCATAGTGTGTTAGCTGGATGATTTTTCATTAAGTCAATTATTTATTGCATCTCTCTTAGAAGGGTCCCAAACAGTAGTCTTACAACAAAAGCAATAGACTTTTAATGATTAAAAAACTTTAGTGACCCAATTCATTGCTCTGAACTCATGATATTAAAGATTGAATCAATTTGTCATAACAGATTGGCGCATATATGTGCTTCTAGTCAGGTCGCATACAAGTATGTTGGGCCTCTCTATTGCCTGAGACACAACAATATGGAAATTAGGCCAATTAATAAACCTACATTGCCCTCTAAGTGTTTAAGTGAAAGGAAGGTCCCATACAAAATATCGTAACTGGTAACTTGAGGACAATATGCACATCTGTTTTTACTTGTCATTTAATTTCCATCAGATAGGTGTCATCAGCTTCATACTAGTCAAAATAGAACGCCCAAAGGTTAATTAATAATTTTGTGGAATATCATCACTTCTAAATTAGATTTAATTAACTGTATACTAGGTTCTGTTCTCATTTTATCTTCAAATAACCCTTTGCAGGAGGTATCATTATTGTCATTTTATAGATGTAGAAAATGTAACTCAAGTTTAAGGAACTTACCTGAAATCACAAAGGGCTATTAAGTGGCAAGGCCAATATTTGATTCAGAGTCCTATTTTTTTTTTTTTTTTTAAGACAGCCTCCTTTTTTTTTTTTTTTTTTCTGTAAGACAGAGTCTCACTTGGCCACCTAGGCTAGAGAGCAGTGGCACAATCTCAGTTCACTGCAACCTCTGCCTCCCAGGCTCAAGCGCTTCTCCCACCCCGGCCTCTTGAGTAGCTGGGACTATAGGTGCCTGCCACCACACCTGGGTAATATTTGTAGTTTAGTAGAGATGGGGTTTCACCATGTTTGCCAGGCTGGTCTTGAACTCCCGACATCAAAGTGATCCGCCCGCCTCAGCCTCCCAAAGTGCTGGAATTACAGGCATTACAGGAATTACACTGCACTCAGCCAGAGCCTAGGTTTCTTGATGACATATTCAGTTCTTTTTTTTGCTAAGCTGTGAGAGCCAGTGGAAATTCAGACAGAACAATGCACAAGCTTTTCTTTATTGAGAATTTCAAGTAGTTCAGAGAAACTTTCTGAATCATCTGATGACACACAGTTAATAAGTATTCAGGCTGGCCTGGATTTTTCAAAGGCGTAATGGGTAAATATTCTTCATGTTTTAAATTGTAGTAAAAACATTTGCATTCTGATATTAATATTTATTGATTTTTTTGAGGTTCAATGAATAGTTCTCATGATAATTCCTAGATCTTTATAGAAAACCTGCATTCATAAATAACAAATTGTGTCATTATCTACATCTGTTCTCATTTTCTATAGGCTTAAAAATTCTGTATTATGGGAGCCAAAAGAAATGACTGCCAACCAGTGTATCTATTGAATTTTAGCTCATTTGCTCACTTAATTCTTTATTTGAGAATGAAATGCTTATCCAAAATAAATAAGGGACATACTAAACTGCAATGATTAGCATGCAATGAGTGTCAGATTCCATTTTCTTATGGAAATCGAGTAAAATCCAACATTTTAGCAACACTATTGTGATGTCAGCTGTCCGATTAGGCTGTTATAACTGCAGGAGTTACTACTTTACTTAATTAATTAATTTATTTACTTTGAGGCAGAGTCTTGCTCAGTTGCCCAGACTGGAGTGCAGTGGTACAATTTTGGCTCACTACAGCCTCCACCTCCTGGGCTCAAGTGATTATTCTGCCTTAACCTTCTGAGTAGCTGGGATTGCAGATGTGCGCCATCACGCCCGGCCAATTTTTGTATTTTTAATAGAGACGAGGTTTCACTGTGTTGGCCAGGCTAGTCTTGAACTCCTTACTTCAGGTAATCCGCCCACCTCGGCCTCCCAAAGTGCTGGGATTACAGGCATGAGCCACTGTGCCCGGCCAGGAGTTACTACTTTAATATCACATTATGACATCATTAGCTTGAACTATGTCATGGCAGTATGAAAATTAGCAATTTTCATGTTTTAAAAGAGACAATATGAACTTTTCCCGCTGCTTGAACTTGTTTTATGTGTGTGCGTCAGAGTACGGGTGGTGACAGAGGACATATGGAGCAAAGTTATGTTTTAAAGTAATAATAAGTTGCTTTTGAAAAGTGTGTATATTCAGAAATAAAATCTAAGGTGTATTTTAAAAATAAAAAACAAGATGAGTCCTTTTATATTATTATTATTATTATTATTAATTATTATTGTATACCCTTTGTTAGCTGCCTGAAATTTTTTTCTGGAGCAAGATGAACCAGAAATAAGCAAGCAAGCAAACTGAAAAATGCACTACTACATTATAACCTCAAAATTACATTTACCTACTGAAGCCATATTAAAAGTATATTTTGAATGGATGAATAAAGTGTTATCATCTTTTAACTAGTGGCAAAATGCCCTTTTTAAAATTTGGCAAACATATTCTGTTGTTATTATAACTTCAAGCTGCACAGTGCAATTTCTAAAGCACTTTAACATGTATTAGTATTATTTCAACTTCAAATAACCTTAGAATGTGGTCAGAGCAACTATCCACATATTTGTTTCGCAGATGAGGAAATTGGGTTTTGACTTTCCCTAGGTCACACAGATTCATTTTTATTGTTTGTTATCTATATGATCTTGAAAAAAAATGACTGCTCTATACCTCAGTTTGACCTCTATAAAATGAGAATAACAAGTAGATCTGTCTTGCAAGATTGTCATGGGAAATAAATGAGATAAACCATCACAAAATCTTAGTACAGTGCCTGAAACATGGTAAACATTCTTATAGCTTTTTGCTATAAGAATAGCTATTCTTATAGCTTTTTTAGAAAATTGGGAAAGATAATTAGATTATAGAAAAGCGTAGAGACTTCTATAATACCATATATTATGAATACTTCTATGATATCTACATAATGTTAAAGGTCAACATGTTTCCTTTAGATTCATTTATTTGCTCATAATTGCTTTTTGTTCTCTTCACTCATGGGATTCATTTTGTTTCTTGCCAATGTGTATCCTCTAGCAGTTCATGAAGGCCTGTGAGTCACAAAGATGCTTACACTTTGTGCATCTGAGACATTCCCTATTTCTGCTTTCATTCCTAAATGATGATTTTGCAGAGAGGAGACTGTGGTTGTGGCCAGTGAAGAATCTTATGTCCATCTGTCTTTTTTCTCTAATAGCTTTTAGAATCCTGTTGTTATCCTTGCTACTTTACACTTTCATTATTATATAATGCATCAACGTAGGGACTTACCTTTATTTATTTTGTTTGATAATAGGCAATCTTTTTTTTTTCCTTTTGCCTAGGCTGGAGTGCAGTGTTGTGCTCTTGGCTCACTGCAACCTCCAGCTCCTGGGTTCAAGTGATCCTCCCACCTCAGCCTCTCCACTATTGGGGTTACAAGTGCCCACCACCATGTCCGGCTAATATTTATATTTTTAGTAGAAACGGGGGTTTCACCATGTTAGCCAAGTTGATCTCGAACTCCTGACCTCAAGTGTTCCACCCGCCTTGGTCTCCCAAAGTGCTGGGATTACAGGTGTGAGCCAGGGCACCCTGCTAAGCAATCACATTGAATTGGACATTACATATTTATCAAAGTTAATACTGCTTAAAATGTTATTTTTCCACCATCTCCTCTATTATTTTCCTCTGGAACTCCTGTTAAATATATTTTTAGAACTTCTCATTCTATACTTCATATCTCTTAACATCTCAAGAATGTTTTCCCATCACTTAATTTTTTAGTGAAATATTTCACCTGCATTTTGGGTGACTTTGATCTGTTTTTACATATTCTTTATCTGTACTTGCTCTAATTTTTATTTTTAGAATTTCTATTTTGCTCTTTAAAATCTGCTTATTCTTTTTTTATAAAATAATTTATTGTTTTGATTATCTTCTACTTTTTCTTTATTTTCTTGAATGTTTAAACATACTTATTTTAAAATTGCATTCTCTTTGTAGTAATCGGAGTTTCCTTGGATGTAATCCATTCCCTTTTCTTTCTTTTCTTTTTTTTTTTCTTTTCTTTTTTTTGAGATGGAGTCTCGCTCTGTCACCCAGGCTGGAGTGCAGTGGCGAGATCTCGGCTCACTGCAAGCTCTGCCTCCCGGGTTTACGCCATTCTCCTGCCTCAGCCTCCCCAGTAGCTGGGACTACAGGTGTCCGCCACCATGCCCTACTAATTTTTTGTATTTTTAGTAGAGATGGGGTTTCACCCTGTTAGCCAGGATGGTCTCGATTTCCTGACCTCGTGATCTGCCTGCCTTGGCCTCCCAAAGTGCTGGGATTACAGGCGTGAACCACTGCGCACAGCCAATTTGTTCCCTTTTCTTTTCTTCTGATTCTCTCCCATTTGGTTTCCTTTTGGTTTCATAGGTTCTCTCCGTGAGCACATTTTGGAATGGATAATGTTACTATGTGTGTTCTGAGTGATGTAGACTTTCTGTCTACCCCCAAGGAACTTCAGATTAGTATGAAGAGAATGCAATCTTAAAATGAGTGTGTTTAAATATTCAAGGAAATTAAGAAATAATAGAAAATAATGTACAAACAATAAATTATCTTAAAAAGAAAGGCTAAGCAGATATTAAAGGGCCAAATAGAAATCTTGAGTACCTCTATGGAGCCCTGGGAAAGGCAAGAGCCTCATTTCAGTGTTTGCTCAAGTTCTGGGCTTGGAATTTTCATACTCTTTGAATCCATATAGGAATTCAGGTCCCGTAATGGGTACAGGTTTAAGGCTGCAGGGTTTAGCAACTGACTCTGTTTTTTCATTCATGGCTTCAAATGGGCCTCAGTCTTGTTTACTATGAGAGAAAAAAAGAGGAAGTAAAAAGGAAAGAAGTCTATTAGAATACCGCGACCTTGTATTCAGCAACATGTACCCATAACTCAGAACAGGATGTTATCATCTGTCCCCAGGAAGGCCGCATTCAGTTGAAAGCCTCAATGTTTCTGCCAGCAGTGCTTGCTTCAAAATAGTCCTGGCTGTGTAAGGCTTTATCTCTGTGGGCACAGCATATCCACGGCATTTCCCTCCGGGCTGCCTTTCCTGGTGCTAGAATGGACACTTGTCTTGTGGGAATATTTTGTTCTTGCTTTTAATTTTCTTTCCCTGATGGCCAAGGTAATACATGCTTATGTTAAAAGGAAAATACAGAAAATCCCAAAGAAGTAGGGGGAAAAGTCACTTATACTCTTATTGCAGTAGTATTCTGATATATATCCTACAGGCCTTTTGGCCTCTATTTTTATCCTTTTCATAATTGAGATAATACTAAAAATACTTTTTAAAAAATCTACTTTTGTTGCTTACAACTATAGTAAATCATTTAATGAGGTGTGATGTTAAGGGTTCTAAAAGGCCTTCTTCACTAAAACTTTTACTGCCATTGGCTTGTTAAGGATTTCTGAAATTCTGGTATTGGATGTTCATTTCTTTAGATCTAATAGACAGTTGTCAGTTGCTTTACTGGTGAAGTAAACCAGAGTGATCAGCCATTAATACTTTATCAATCATTGATGGCTTCTGTAGCTTCGTAGATTGCATGCTTGTTTTCCTTAGTTAGTGTGACAGGCCAACCTAAGAGAGTATAAGGTGACGGGGTGTATGGCAGAAAAGGGCAGGTGCATGCATGGGGTAGATAGATGTAGATGACGGTCCTGTGGAGTATATTAAAACATTTGCATGTAACCACTTGCTCTGAGTAGCAGTCCAAAGGCCAGGTCCATGATTTGAGGGTCAAATGGAGTTAAAAGCCTGGCTCTTTCATTTTCTAGTGGTGTGTCTGAAGTACACTGCTCAAGTCTTCGATTCTCAGTGTTTTCATGCGTAATAGGGAGTTACTGAAGCCTACTTCGAGGTCATTGCGAAAAGTAAATGAGGAAATGCAAGTGTTTGATTCATAGTAATTGTACACTAGATGTTTCCTTTTCACCCTACTTCCCCCCAGACCCTCAACAGCCCTGTTTTATTACGTAAGTACTTAGAAAAATGGGCTTTCCACAGCTCGGTCAATCAGAACGGCCTTAGCCACAGCAGGACCAACAATATGGTAATACTAAACCATGCTGATTCATATCAAGTTTCAGTACGGTTGTTCAGCTATAGTCAGCCTCTTGGTGTGGTGTACTGAGCTGGTGATAGTAAAGTACCTAGCACATCATAGGTGCAAAATAAATGTTTGTGGAATAAAGGTTTACAGACTCAACCTTCATTAGCACATAGGAATTTTATGGTCAGAAACCCCTTAGAAAGTAGTCTTTAGTTGTTTTTTATGATTATTTACACGTCGTGTATTCTTAAAAATTTTTATGAAAGCTTCTTGATAATACAAGTATATACTTTATTAAATTATTATTAAATTAAGAATAATTGAAGCTGAAATCTGAAACCATAGAAATGGAAGTTCAAAGACCCCTGTGAAGCTCTTTTCCTTACTCCCATTTCTTCAAAAACAATTTTTCAGTTTTCAGAATTATAATGTCTACCATTCTAAACTATGTGGTTATACAATTCAACTACGAAGCTTAGTGTCTTATATAGAATTGCTAAAAGTCAGGCCCGATATTAAATTAGAAAATGAATAGTCTGTAAATTAGCCTGCACATCTTGACCATTATTTAATAACGGTTTTCTGAGACCCATAAAGGAGCAGAAAAAGAAGTTGGTTTTGCGAAAGGAAATACACACAGAAACTTACTTTCATTCAGACAACCTTAATAATGTTTCATCAGAATCATTGCGCCTGGCATACAGTATAGGTGAAAGTACTTGGGATAAAAAGCCAGCATAACTGTAGGAAATTTAGTTAATCTATTAATGCAGCTCTCCCAAGGTGCTCTTCAAGTTTGTAGCATTTACATTCTGGATACTTGAGTTTTGGATACTTATATTCACCACCAAGACATACTTCCACATCCTTCCAATTGAGACTCAGGTATTTAGAGACTTTATGGGTGAGATGACATGACAAAAGTAAAAAAATAAAATTAGCCAAACAGTTTTGAGTACCCACTCTTTGCAGTATAAAAACATAACAGCCCTTGTTGTTCAAGAGTGTAACAACATTTTCATCAGCTGTCATTATTACAAATTGAATTACTGATGTGCTATTAACTGTTTTCATTAAGTCATGACAAATATAGGTTGTTAGCACTGTTTCAGATCGCTAGCAGGGAGAGGAAAAGCATGGAGCTCTATTCCTTTGCTTTCTCCCCTGAAAATGAAGATAATAAAGCCTCCCTGCAAAATTATGGTCAGGATTAAATGGGATAACACCCGGGAAAATGCGCTGCAAACGCTAAAAGAATGGGTTCCAAAACGTGGTTCCTAGGCCAGCAGCATGGGCACCACCTGGGAACCTGCTGGGAAAGCAAATTCTTGAGACCCCATCCCAGACCTGCTAAATCAGAAACTCTAGGGATGGGGCTCAGCAATCTGTGTTTTCGCTACCCCTTCAGGTGATTCCCGTGCTTGCCGAAGATTAAGAACCACTATCCTAAAGCGTTATACAAATGTCAGGCATTGCTATTCTATGATAGTCAAGGACCCAAGACACCCATTGTCCCTAAAATATCTCTTCCTCACTGGCCTGTCCTCTGCCTTCAATTTGCATAAGTAATGAACAAGACTGGGTCAAAAAACGATATCCCCCTTTTCCTTCTCCAAAAAATCTCCAGTATTAATTGCCCCTGAATTACCTGATTAATCAACAGTACATCCACTGGGATGAACCTTTTCCCACTACCACCCATTGTCTCTGAAATGAGATTTGAGGACTCTTAAGTGGCCACTCTTTCAGCAAGACCACAGGACGTCTAGGGAACAGCCGCCAAAAAGAAAGGAAGCTGGTCGGGCACAGTGGCTCACACCTGTAATCCCAGCACTTTGGGAGGCCGAGGCAGGTGGATCACGAGGTCAGGAGATTGAGACCATCCTGGCTAACACGGTGAAACCCCGTCTCTACTGAAAATACAAAACACTAGCCGGGCTTGGTGGCGGGCGCCTGTAGTCCCAGCTACTCGGGAGGCTGAGTCAGGAGAATGGCATGAACCCGGGAGGTGGAGTTTGCAGTGAGCCGAGATGGCGCCACTGCACTCCAGCCTGGGCGACAGAGTGAGACTCCGTCTCAAAAAAACAAACAAAACAAAACAAAACAAAAAAAAGAAATTTACTTACTGTTAAAAGCCTCCCTCAAAACTAAAATATAAGGATGGTTTAGAGTTGACTGTTTTATGAGCGAGGTAAGATTAAAAGGGACTAGATCTTCCACCATTGTTGAGACAAAAGGTGAGGCAACAAAACAGATTTTCATCTTGCTTTCCTTGGGGTGTCATCTAAATAATGTTTGCAGGAGACTCAGGGCAACAGCCACATTTTGGAAACACACACTCTGTCACACACAGTGCTAAATACTTCAAGTGTGTTATCTCATTTACTTTTATTTACACACTCAAGAGGTGTGTGCTAACATGGGTCTTGTTCACTGATGAAGAAAAATGGCACAGAAAACTTAACTAATTGGCCAAGTCACACAACTGGTGCTTATCAGAGGCACAATTTGAAGACAGGTTCTAACTGCAAAGTCCACACAAGTAATTGCTGTACGTTATTGACTTTCAGAATTTAGGAATATCATCTGTCTAATCTGGAGAAACACGTCTTATAGTTGGCCACTCTCATGGTTCTTGTCGCCTTCTGTTCTTTGGAGGAATCTAAGGATTTATGGAAGTTATGTTGGTATATCAGAAGCTGGTTGGTATATATTTGGTGAGTATATATTTTGTTCTTTGTTCAGTTCCAACTTCTCTATAAATAGCCTCCCCGTAACCCCATCCATGATGTACTAGCAAAGTATTCCTGCCAGCTGTTTAATTCCATGGGGCCTTCCCTTTCTGGTCATAGTCTATTGGATCAGGAATAAGTTCCTGACAGAGATTAGGCTGGTAAGTATAGTTCTTGGAGGAAGATTTGAATCTGGGACTAAATTATAGCATTTGAGTCCCATGTAGACTAAAACACAGAGGCCAAAGGGACCAATGCTCAAAGGAGAGACATTGTCTCAATTGTATTTCAGTTCTTGGTTTCAATTCCCTTTTAAAGCCCAATTTTTTAAGGATACCCTCATATCTCTAAGATGAACTCCCCTTTTTCCACTTAAGTTAGGCTCAGAAACAATTGACCATCTAATTGGTTGATGGAAAGCACCTGCTGACAACTCAGCAACTCTCACATAAGATTTTGGCACTCATGGACCATTATTTCCTGGCTGCCTGGTGGGGGTCCTTTAGTATCCTACCAACTCCATCTCCTTATCCTTTCCTCTCTAGTAAACTTGGTTGCTTGGATGCTTGATGATATATTTGCTTATTCTTTCACCCCTCTTGGTTTATACCTACACACATGTACACATCTCTACTCTCCCTGCTCCCCACATGTTGCATGGATCTTGCCAATGGCCCCTTTATACATTTTGTCAAGTTCCAGATTCTGCAAGCTGCCAGTTATCCTCCTCAAACTTCGTTACTATGAATTGTAATTCACTGCTCTGAAACAGTGAATTATCTTTTTAGTGACTTATGCAGTTAAACCAAATTGTAAAATTCAGTGCCAAATCCCTATAGTGCAAACTTTAAACATTATGATTTTAAATGCTCTCCTCTTTCAATGTGTTCAGCATCCCATTAGATACTACCACTAATGTGTTCTATATCTTATTCCATAACCTCTAAAAATGGATAAATAATGTTTAAAAAAAGACTTGTGGAAACTTAAAGTTGGAAGATAACCAACATTTTCCAAATGCAGGAGTCCTTGCTGCAACCCTCCTGAGTTTAAGTTATTGAACCTCTCAAACACTTTAAGCAGTAGAGAGTTGCACAGTCTTCTAAATGAGTGTTTTATTCTCTTAAAATAAAACCTACCTATTTGTCATATCCAAATTTTGCTACATAAAGCACCTTAGAGTGAATATACTCCCAGTACCTATGATAGATTGGTTTCTAAATTTTCCTTTCTTTTTTTTTTTTTGAGACAGTGTCTCACTCTGTTGCCCAGGCTGGAGTGCAGTGGCCGGATCTCAGCTCACTGCAAGCTCCGCCTCCCGGGTTTATGCCATTCTCCTGCCTCAGCCTCCCGAGTAGCTGGGACTACAGGCACCCGCCACCTTGCCCGGCTAGTTTTTTTGTATTTTTTAGTAGAGACGGGGTTTCACTGGGTTAGCCAGGATGGTCTCGATCTCCTGACCTCGTGATCCGCCCATCTTGGCCTCCCAAAGTGCTGGGATTACAGGCTTGAGCCACCGTGCCTGGCCAATTTTCCTTTCTTAAGGTCAACAATACCAACCTCCTTCAATAGTTTTTCATTAAGTGATTTTAAAAGGTTATGGTCATTTGATGTCCTTTTTCTGAACAATATCTTATTTCACAGAGTCTTTTTAAAATGTATTTAATGTGTTCAAAATTGAACATATCATTGGCATGTGATCTGGATTCCTATCACTATGGAAGTAGATAGGGACCCACATTTATTTTCCTAACACCTATATCAGCTTGTTGTCTCCTAGGATCTTTTTCACATGTTATATTGTCAAGTCAAGATCTATTAACATGGTTTTAAGCAAGAAAAAAATGTAGGATTACCATTGTGACAATAAGGTATCATTGAGAAAATTGGTCACCTTTAACTTTCCATGCACCTTTATCCACTGACTTAGCCACAGTCATCCTCATTTTCTCTCCAATTCTTTTTTTTTTTAGGTTGAGATGACCCTTCTTTTTATCAAAGCTCACTTTTCTACCCATGGAATCCATTCTTTTCTTTCTTATTGGAAGCTTGTCTTATTCTTCTTTTGCTCTTCTCTGTTACTGACTCGGCCCTCTGTGCCTCTAAGCTGTCTCAAATCTCTTCCATTACAAATGAAACAGGTTCCCTCTGGTAGCTGCTACCTTATCTCTGTCCTTTCATTACTAAGTTTTCGAAGAAATGCATGCTTTCTTCTCTTTTCTGATTTAGTTTTTAAAATACACTTTAATTTGGCTTCCATCTGAACCACTCTACTGAAACTGCACCTATTGAGTCTAACAATTGGTTTGACTGTGAAATTCGCAGGTCATTTTAAAATTCTCGTCTTAATGGACTTCTGAGTTACATTTAATACTGTAAATCACATCTTTCTTGAAACTCTATTTGCATGGCTTCCAAGACCCAGAACTCTTAGAGTTTTTCCCATGCCCCTCTAACCTTTCTTTCCTTCATTTTTTCCTTTTTCTCCATAAACTTCTTTTGCTTTTCTTCTGGCTTCTAAACCTTGGAGGACCCAGAGTAACATGGGATTATTTGAGTTCCTGCTCCTTAATATGACTTTGTGTTTTCATAGCTTCTCCAATATCATCTGTCACCATTTCCTGCCCTGCCTTTTAGCACTCAGAGATTTCTGTGTACACTCTACTAGTTTTCACCTCTGTATCTTTCTCATGTTGTACCCTTTAGCCAGAATAAAACCCTTTCAGCTCAAAGGTCTACTTCACTGGTACATCTTCTTCCCCCCGTCACTCTTCATTGGATGAGCTAAATGCTGCTTCTCTGTACTGTATAAATGGCCCATCCCTGCACTTTTCTTTTTACAGATCTCCCTCTTCAAGTGGACTGGATATTATGAGAAACTGGGATAAAATATTTTTCATTTTTTCAAATATCTGCATCTCTCAGCAAAGGACCTAAATAAATGATCAACCACTGTATGGAATTTTGCTATTTATATTGGTCTATATTTTTATAAACATCATTTTATGTTTATCTTTTATTATAGCTAGTTTTAGTCCAGCATTCCAGGCTGTTCTCTTTTTAATTTTCCACTTGACCATCAGTGCTATTCATCATCTTGCCATTCTTTCCAGTACTAGCAGATTAGAGATGTGCCCTGTTACTTTTTTTTTTTTTTTTTTTGAGACGGAGTCTCGCTCTGCCTCCCAGGCTGGAGTGCAGTGGCCGGATCTCTGCTCACTGCAAGCTCCGCCTCCCGGGTTCACGCCATTCTGCTGCCTCCGCCTTCCGAGTAGCTGGGACTACAGGCGCCCGCCACCGCGCCCGGCTAGTTTTTTGTATTTTTTAGTAGAGACGGGGTTTCACCATGTTAGCCAGGATGGTCTCGATCTCCTGACCTCGTGATCCGCCCGTCTCGGCCTCCCAAAGTGCTGGGATTACAGGCTTGAGCCACCGCGCCCGGCCTGCCCTGTTACTTTTTATTCAAATCATTTACAGAAAACATTGAATAGGACTGATCCTGTGGTAGAATTCTGAAACTGGTGAGTGGTATCCTAGCATCTAATGTCTTGTTGCTCTTTTTTTCACAACTAGCCAAAATAAAGCCATCTTTGCCAAATAGCTCAGTGGCAGATTGGGCTTATGCGTTGATTTCAGCTACTGTCTTACATCTCTTCCCTGCACAAATGTACTATTTAATGTCTTCGTTACAAGAGAATGTGAAGGAAATCTTTGATGAAAACTTGTGTTATAGCAACAGTCTCAGTCTTTCATCATTGGATAACTAGCAAAGAGTTATCAGGAGAAAGGATTATATGGGTTAAAGCAATTTTATTTTTTAATGAGGAATGTAAGAACATGGACATTTTCCATTGGTTGTATCAGAACCCCTGTATTAACAAGTGCAAAACACACTTTCTATTTACCATTATTTGCATTAAAGAAATATATAATTATGTCTTCTGGAATTACATAAAGCATAATTTTAATGTTGGTTGCAGAAAACTAAATATTAGTAATTAATTGAGTATATCTGTGTGCCAGGAACATTTTGAGATGTTTTTATGTATTATTTGTTAGTCAGAATAACTCTATGAAGGAAGTATTATTTATTTATATGTTTTACAAATGAGAAATTGAAGCAGACAGAGGTTAAGTAACCTGTCCAACGTTATATAATCAGTAAATTCAAGGCTACCAGGCTCAGTTCTAGAAAATTCTCAAGTATCTACTCATGTTGACACAAATTCTATCACTATTCTACCTAACAAACAGCTATGCCCTTCTTAGAAAGCAATGTCATCTCCTTCAATATAATACACCCAGTTCTCCTTGTGCGCAATTCTGTGGGTGAGTGGGCAGTGTTCTTGAGCATGGAATACAAATAATGAAAAACCCTGGTGGGTGGAGAAGCTAAAAAAATTAGTTCCTTCTGCTCATTATCTTGTAATAATTTGTTTTTGATGGGCTTAGAAGGGAATTGGGAATGAAAAAAGACCTACACCATCTTCTTTATGGTAGTCATCATCATTATTTTCAATTTGGTAGAAAATGTTCTATCCCTTTCCCAGTATATCTCCCTTGTTCCATGAATAGAAACTTGGCCTTTTAAAATTTATTAGGAAGATAGCATGGGTTTTCCCCTCCACCAGTGCCTACACCCAACTTTGCTCCTCCTTGCTGGGGCAGCAGTGAATCATATGCCTGAGGGATGGCTGGACCTGGTGGAGATCCCCATGAGACCTGCCCTTGTCTAGCTTGAGATTTTTTCTATACCGTATCTCAATCTTATTGCCAAACAGTAAGTGAATTAGTTAGTCATAGCTTCTTCCTCCTGCTCCTGGATAGGTAACATTATTTCAGGGTACGAGGAATGTAGGACTCCTTTTGTTCAGGAGTGTAAGCTGAATTTCTAAATTCAGGGTTAAAGGTGGGACTATGACTCCTTGACTCCTCTTTCTATATTTATTGAACACCTACCGTGTTCATAGACCATTCTAGGTCTATGGAGATTCCACAATGAACAAAACTAGCAGTGACTCTGCCCCCAAGGATGGTACATTCTAGTCAGGGAAGACAGACAGACAGACAAAAATATATAAAATACATCAGATAATAAAGAGAGTTGGGAAGAAGAATAAAGTAGGTAAAGGGGAATAGAGAGTGCATAGTTGGGTGGAGTGGTGCTATTTTCCATGGAGTGGTCAAGGAAAGCCTCTCTGACTGTTTAAAATTTGAGCAGAGAGTGAGGAAGTGGCTACCTGGGGTAAGAATTTTTTCTTTTTTTACAATAGTAAAGACACAGAATCAAACCAGGTGGCCATCAACTTTGGATTTGATAAAGAAAATGTGGCACATACACACCATGGAATACTATGCAGTCATAAAAAAGAACAAAAAGGCAGCTTAATTTAGGAAGGTAGCAGTGGAGGTGTAAGCACTAACTTAAAGTTAGAAGCAATAGATACATGCCTTTTGTGGCAACATGGATGCAGCTAGAGGCCATTATCCTAAGCTAACTAATGCAAGAAGCAGAAAACCAAACACTGTATGTATTTGAATGGAGTTAAACATCGAGTACACATGGACATGAAGATTAGAATTGTAGACACTGAGAAATACAAGGTGGGGGAGTGAGGGAGGTAGGCAAGGGCTGAAAAACTACCTATTGTGTACTATGTTTATTACCTGGGAAGTAGAGACATTCATACTCCACACCTTAGCATCATGCAATATATCTTTGTAAGAAACCTGCACATGTACGCTCTGAACCTATAATAAAAGTTGGAAATAAATAAATAAATGTCTAAAAACAACAGACACTGGCAAGGCTGCCACGAAAGGGGAATACTTATACACTGCTGGTCGGAATGTAAATTAGTCTAGTCATGTGAAAAGCAGTTTGAAGATTTCTCAAAGAGCCAAAGAACTAAGAGTTAAACTACCATTTCATCCAGCAACTCCATTACTGGGTATATACCCAAAGGAAAGTAAGTCATTCTACCAAAAAGAATTTTCTAACAGCAAGTTCAGAAAACCTTGAGACAAGCTAAAACTTGCTTTTTTATTTTTTATTTTTATTTTGGAGAGACCTAGGGAGGCCAGTGTGGCTGGAACAGAATGAGTAAAAGAGGAAAATGTAATAGTTGAGTACAGAGAGAAAGAAGAAAACGAATTCTTGCAGGAGTCCAATAGCCAAAGTAAAGAATTTTAATTTTACTTTGTGAGAGATGGGAAAAAAGGATTTTGAAATGTGGGGTAACGTAATATGACTTGTCTATTGAAAAAAATAATTCTTAATTTAGTGTGGAATATAGATGCCATGGGGAAATTGTGGACATAGGGAGAGTGGCCAGGAGGCTACTGTAAGAGTTTAATTAGGAGATAAAGGCAGCTTAATTTAAGGGGATAGCAGTGGAGGCTGTCAGTATTGACGTATTCTGGATGTATTTTAAAGTAAGAGGCAACAGAATTTGCAAGTAGATTGAGTATGGGGTTTGATACTGTCTATGTGGTAATTTATATTTTTATTAAGTAGTTGTTTTAAAATTTATTTTTGTTTTTAAAGTTTAAATAGACAAATAATTAGAGGAGCAAAATACATCCCTGTAAGCCCAGATTCTACACTCATTCCTATTTGACACATCTGCTTTAATTTTCTCCTTTTGTACCTGTTGAATTATTTTAAGCAATCTCATGGACAGTAAACTGGAGATTAATACAGGATATCAAAGAGGGAGAAGTGGATGGGATAGTCTGATGTTATGAGAATATGGAAAGGGGAACGATCTGGAAAATTTAATGAAGAAACAGGCAGGATACTTATCACTCCTTTAGGTCCAATAGGTTAAATATGGTACAGAAAAAGTAACCACCTTCTAAGAAGGCTGCAGGTAAAATAACTAGCAAATCTAGTTTCTGCTATACAAAAAGGTGAAGGAACTATTCAGATAAGAGACTGAGGACATATAAGATCTTGCCAATGATGGACTATGGGTAAAGAGTTTCAGGAATTGGAGAGGGAAGGGAGACGGGGACAAAATAAGAGATTATGGAGCTATGCGATGGTTAAACATGGAGGGTGAGGGTTACAATAAATGTGGTTTCCAGGCAGAAAATAGTGGCATGGTTGTGGATTTTAGAGTGCAGGGAATTCTGGGTATCAGAAACCCACATTTCATACTTGGTGGTGGATACAGGTGGTTAAAGGAAAGATAGTTTTACTCTGAGTTCACATATCTCACTCTGAACTCCCATTGGGCGATGAGTTGATGAGGTAGCAATCTAGCTTCTTTCAAACGCATGCTAAAACAAAAACGTGACCAATACAAAAACCATACTGTAAATTGTTTTCCATATTTGTTCATTAACACATGTAGCACACTTTGGGAATCATTGCTCAATACTGCCTCTCTTTGCACCACCTTAACCGTGAATAATATTCAGGAATGTAACAAATAGAAGTAGATGTAGAGGTTACTTGCTGAACACCACCATACTGGGTATTATGAA
Organism: Theropithecus gelada; assembly: GCF_003255815.1. Classification (NCBI taxonomy): domain Eukaryota; kingdom Metazoa; phylum Chordata; class Mammalia; order Primates; family Cercopithecidae; genus Theropithecus; species Theropithecus gelada. The sequence continues at coordinate 51,196,658 of NC_037679.1, read as the reverse complement.
AAATATGAAGATGAGAGAAAGATGGTTTCTCAAGGCACTTACACACTTTTGGGGAAACAGGCATGTAAGTAGTCACCTATGACAGAATTCAGAAGTAAAAGTAATATTTTGTGCAAGTATAGAAATGATAAATTCCAGGAATATGAGGAGTATAGGGCAGGGGATCTGGGAAGTTGCTATACAGGAAGTGGAATGTGACCCAATGTTTGAAGGAGGGCTGGAATATCTATAGAAAGTGAATGAGGAATGGATAGTTCAGGCAGAAAGAAGAACTTTACAAAGTTACAAAGGCACAAATGTGACTAATCTTCGTTCATCTAGTCAATAGGGTGAGAACTTCTGGGGATTATCCTGATTCCTCCTCTCCCTCACTCTTGTGACATCTGTCATCAAATCATATTGGTAACACGTTTACAAAGTCTCTTGAATCATCCACTCTCTTCTACTCCCACTGCCATATCCTGAGTTCAAGCCTACTTTACCTTCTTTCCTCTTCCCTAGACTGTTGCAACTAACTTCTCACAGCTTCTGATCTATCTTCATTCTAAGTCCTTTCAGACGCTGCCTCTGGAACTCCTTGCCGCATACACAACTGTGCTATTTGCCTGCCTAGAGCATTGATGGTAAAATAGAGTTTTCAATGTCTGTCACTCAAGGCCTTTCCACATCTCACCTCAATCCCTTTTCTACTCTAATTTCTGGCCTTCCAGTCTCTAAATCACCATGTGTTTCACCTATAATAAACAATTTTGCTCCTTAAAAGATGCCTTACATTTTTTTCCCCTGAGTTTGCATCTTTGCTGAAACTACCAATCCCAGCCTTCAGAGTCTTTCCCTTTCTCTCTGCTTAATTGATCCTCTGAGGTCAAATTCAATGTTACTTCCTTCTGAGAAGCTTTTCTCAACTTCTACCCTTGTCAAAATGAATCACTCTTTAGACATTGCTTCTGCCACGTAGACCATGCTTTGTATCATAATGATTTATATTAATTCCCATTCCTCCACTGGACTGTGACCTCCTTGGAAAAAAAGGCCATGTTTTTGTTTCTCTGGGCTCACCAAAGATCCCCCTTAGGAATAGTAAATATGCCTTTTCCATTTCTGGTTCTCTTTATATTATTATTGTATAAAATCATTTTCTTTTACTTAAAGGTATACTGTCTTCTAGAATTAAAACTCTACAAATTATAAACCACTTTTGTCATTAGATTCAGTCTGATATGGTGCTGAAAGCCACTGAACGTGCCTAATTATATGATGAGTTCCAAAAATTAGATCATAGCATGCCCAAGCAGGTAGTTAGTTTATTATCAGGGAAATTCATAGCCTTGACTTAACTTGTAGACATGTGAAAATATTTTTTCTTTTTGCTACACCCAGTTTTAAAAATAATGTTGTCCTTTCTAACTGGAGGGAAGCATGTCATATTTAAGAATAAATTATCTTACTCAGGCAAAAATACAAGATTGGGTTGAAGATATTTTCAGCATTCAGAAATAGGACACGAGGTCTTGGGAACTGTAACATTAAATTGGGGTAGAAATATATTAAATAGACTAAAACGTAGTGTTTTATGATTGAGTGCATTTCTAGTATCTGGTCCTATGAACTATTCAGACTGAACTAAGATTCTCATTACAGCTTAACTGAAATAATGAACTCGCTGTTGAATAAGGGGTAAGAAAGTAAATCATGATGTCTCTAGTCTTGGCCTGATTCATTCAGCTTCTAGAAGATTTTCCTCCTTTGTCATTAGTATAAAATAATAATGGAAGGTTATATATATGAACAATGAGCCTAATAATCATTAGCTATTTAAGTCATGTGACTTCTTGCTCTGAATACCTTTTTAAAAACATACTTTGTTGTAACTTACAATGTGAAACCTGTAAGATATTTAAATGAGCATTGAAACTGGCATAAGATCCAGTTTTGTGCTTTAAAATCATATAAATTTTACCTGATGAAAATTCTAAAGTTTTCTCAAATTCACATTATTAAGAAATTCTTAAACAATTTTTGTGTGCACTTCCGTGCCCTTCCCCGACCTAATCTCCAAACTTCTCCAGTCAGTTACCATAGCAGACACTAAACAATGTAGAAAATACATTTGTTTCCATTGAAGGAATATATATGTATATATATACACACAGAGAGAACAAAAAATATTTAAAGGCACAGAAGGATATCTGTAAAGATATTCTCCTCAGAATTATCTTGGTTTCAGAAGATACATTATTATGTTCATTAACAGGAGCACAGAAGACAGTTTGCTTTTTATAATATAAGTACAAATTGCAGAAGTATCTCAGATTGCAGAATCAGGCTATACATATATGCACTACATTTTAGAGAAAGAATATATATTAATTTATGAAGTGGAAAGTAAATAAAAAGTAAGATAAATTTTGCTTTAACAGTTGTTATATTATTTACAAAAGTGAAGCCAAGGTTGTCATTTTTAGAAATCATGTCAGATGAAGATTAGTTAAAGGAATTGAGAATTTCATCCTGAGAAAGAGAGAACTAAATAAAGAGACAAAAGTTTTAATATTTAAAGATCTCCCTGGAGAAGTAGAAATAGGCCTGTTTTGTATTACACAGACTGGCTTCTGAATGCTGCAATTCCTCAGCCTACCTCTTCCTGTTAACCTTGGGGTGTGCTGCAAATTAAGACAAACCAAGTCTGGGGGAGGAAGAGGGAGTTACCAGGAAGGTGGCTGAGTGTGTGAAATCACATCAAGAGTTTTAATGATGGCCTTGCCCTTTATTCTAGTGTTTCTGCAGAATCTTATTAACAGTAGCGATGGTAACAATAACAAGACAGTAATAGCTTTATTCTTCTAAGTACTTTAGAGACTGCATGTAAAATAAATGTACCTTGACAATAAAGCAGCAGCATTCTTAGATTATTTTTATTTGTTCATTTAAAAATATCTTACCTATGAACGCAAATATGTTTTCATATGAAAAAAAGACAATCCTAAGATACCGATATAACCAGGATGATTCAGCCTTTGAAACAAAGGTATGATTTCAGAGAATAAATAGGGCTCTATTGAGAAAGATATAAATGGAGTCTCACAAATAAGCTGTGATTTTAATGGGCTTCATTATATTGTTCAACTAAAATTAAAAATTCGAGCAATTTTAAAAAATCACTTATCATTATTGTCTTCCCATTTCATCTTGCTCATTAGAGCTGTTTCTTTGTCATGCCAAAACCTTTTTTGAATCAGGGTGAGACATGAACCTGAATATTTTCTTGACTGTATTCTTGATTGAGACAATGCAAGAAGTACCAAAGTAATAATATATTTTTAAATAAATATAAATTATTCATTTTATAAAATGAATGTGTATTCATATATATACAGAGAGAGAGAGAGAGAAAGAGAGTCTTTCAGAACAAAATATTCAATAGTGACAATGGTAATAAAATTATTCACAATATTGGTCTCATAGATGTTTGCTGTAAATAGACATATGTAGAAAATCATTTAGGGGAAGGTCAAATTTACTACCAATTGATTTCTCTAGAGAGTTCTGTTTATGAGTGCTCTTAGTTTGCATCAAAAGAAAAACTTACAGAGATCACATTATGTTTTGATAAAGGTTTTATAGTTGCTTACACAAAGGTCCTGTCCAATTTTGACAACATGTTCTTGCTAGAAATTTACTAGCAAGAGTGTAAATGTATATTGACATACTTACTAAAATTCATTTGGATTTGATCTGCCTCTATCTCTATCCTACTGTTCCTCTCGCTATCTGATAAGCAAGCTGCAAATCTTTCTTTATCTTCCTCCCTTTCCTTCTTTTTCCTTCAATAGTTCTGTATGGAATTACAATTTTGAAATAAGTTGTTTATTGATGGTTTCCTAGACCCTGTTGCAGGTACTGCTGTACTCTGCAGGATGGTGTTTTACCATACTCCATTGCAGAGTCTGTGGGATACATATCCTCTTGCATGGTTCAGAGTATTTAGTGAAGAATAGCACCTTGTCAAGGAACACAGAATTTAGAAGGACAGTTGTGATGTGTATAAATGTAAACACATGCATACACTTGACCATAGTACAACGTTTACAATGGCACAAGGAAAGTGTTGTAAGAGTTAGAAGAGGGAGCATTTATTTCTGACAGGCATGGTCATAAAAGCTTCATGAAGAAGGCTACATTTGAGCTCAGCTTTGAAGTATGGGTAATCTGTCAAAGAAAATGATAGGGACGATAAAAATGTAGGTGAAGATAATTTTTTAAATTAAAAGTTGTATATTTTTAGTTTTCATCTGTGGCTGCATGATTCATTTCTAATAAATTTTTTCTGAGTGGTGTGAGGTAAACATTAATATTCATTCTTTTCATTTATTTATTAAGTCATTCTAAAACAACTTGTTGAGGCTGGGCGCGGTGGCTCATGCCTGTAATCCCAGCACTCTGGGAGGCTGAGATGGGTGGATCACGAGGTCAGGAGTTCGAGACTATCGCTGGCTAACATGGTGAAACCCCGTCTCCACTAAAAATACACAAAAAAATTAGCCAGGCCTGGTGGCGGTTGCCTGTAGTCCCAGTTACTCAGGAGGCTGAGGCAGGAGAATGTCATGAACCCGGGAGGTGGAGCTTGCAGTGAGCCGAGATAGCACCACTGCAGTCCAACCTGGGCGACAGTGCGAGACTCCATCTCAAAACAACAACAACAACAAGAAAAAAACAACAAAAACAAAAACAAAAAAACAAAAAACAAACAAACAAAAAACTTGTTGAATAGACTTTCCTTTATCTATTGAATTGTCTTGCCTGTCTTGTCAAAAATCAGTTGACTTTAAATGTATGAGTTTATTTCTGGACTCTCTTTTTTTTCCATTGATCTATCAGTCTGTGCTTGCACTCATCCTGTCTTGATTACTGCTGTCTGGTAGTAAGTCTTAAGTAGCTTTTGTCTCCACGTTTGCTTTTCATTTTTAAAATCATTTTTTGGATATTTTAAATCTTTTGAATTTTCATGTAACTTTAGAATCAGCCTGTTAATTTCTATAAGAAAGAATCAGCAGTTTGCCTACTTGAATAAGCAAAGATTTTTAGACTCCATAAAGCACTAACATTAAAGACAAAACATGATAAATTAGACTTTGTTCAGATTAAAAATCTCTGCTCACTATAAAACATTAAAAATGAAAAAGGTAAAATGCACACAGAGAAAATCTCTGCAAAACATATATCTGACGAGGAATTTGTATTTAGATTACATGAAGAATCATTACACATCAATAATAAAAGGCCAAAATCTAATAAAAATAGGAAAACATCCTGAAAGTCACAAAGTAAGATACATAAATGGACAATAAGTATATGAAATCTGGTCAACATCACTTGTTGTTACATTAAACCACAGTGAGTTACCACTTCACCCCAACTAGAATGGCTGAAATTAAAAAGAAAATGGCAACCATAGGAACCCTCATACACTGATGGTTGGAGTGTAGGATGAAAAAACCACTTTGGAGAGCTATGATAATCTCTTATACAGTTAAACACACACATACTGCAGGACCCCCAAGTTTTGTCACTAAATATTTATCCAAAAGAAATAGAAACATGTGCCTACAAAAAAACTTGTACATAAAAATTCATAGCAACTTTATTTATAGTAGCCTCAAACTGGATACAGTCCAAGTAATCATCAACAGGAGACTAAATAAACAAATTATGATATGTTCACATGATGGGATACTACACAGCAATAAAAAAGGAAAATGCCATTGATTCATAAAAAATGTGAATGAGTTCTACAGACATTGTGTTTAGCTAAAGAAGCCAAACTAAAAGGATGCATTACGTATCAATGTATTTGTACAGAATTCAGAAAAATCCAAAACTAATATACATTGAAAGAAATTGGAATAGCATTTGTGGTTGGCATTGGGGTTGATCAGAAAGGAGGACAGAGAACTTTTTAGTTACTGAAAATATTCTCTTTGGTATGGTTTGGGTCTCATGAGTGTACACATTTGTCATTTGTCAAAACTCATTATACTATACACTTAAGCTCTCCTCATTTTAATGTATATAAACATTATACCTTAATTTAAAAGGTGTATTAAATAAAGTTTTAAGACTAAAAAAGAGAAAGAAAGCCAAATGTGCAAGTATATATCTACAGAGTGTTGGATATAGAACAGGAAACAGTGAGAGAGAAAATCAGAGGGCCATCAATGTTAAAGTGTTAGATTTTTTCTTATTTTTAAATGTGCTGTCAAAGATGGCTTTCAAGGAAGGAGGGAAGTTTAAAGAACAAGCTATTCCACCAGGATGTTCCATAGACTTTGCTCCTAAATACATTTAGAATCCATCCACTTCTCTAGATCATCATCTATTGTTTTACCCTTGGTCCACGCCACCATCATCCAACTTTTGTCCTGGCAGCTATTCTTGCTTCAGTTCTCAGATTCCTACAATCTTCCATCCTCTACACTGCAACCAGAGACAGTGATCTTTCATTAACATAAATTTTATGACATCACATTTCCTGCTTAAAACACTGCAGTATCTTTTAATTGTACTTAGAAGAAAATTCAGACCTGAAGGTTTTACATTATCTGGCTCCTGCCTACCTCTCAATACTGGTACTTTTCTACTGCTGACTGTTGACCCACTTCTAACTTAGAAGCTACTACTTTTAACTGTTGTTTTTGAGTAGAGGAAGCTGTAGTTTTTACTCTTTGCTACTCACAGGTTGGTGTTCTCAGCTTTAAGTTATGGCAAGCTTCTCTGACCAGTTGTCATCAGCTAGACCAAAGAATCTGCTGCTTTAAATTCCTAAAATTTTGAATTCTTTGATCAATTCCCTGTACTGATGGAAATGGAGTCTAGCCCCTACTTGAGAGTTTTCCTCACCCAAATGACTGTTTCAGAGACACCACTATTTTGTCAATTTTGAAATTTAGAACAAGGCCTAATTCTAGGTCTCTGCCTTGTGTTCATGGAACACTTCAGGCTAAATTTATATTTTCATGACTTTTCTTCCCTTTCTGGACTCTGTCTCATCTCCAAATTGTTAGTGGCTTTTGCTGTTCTCATTCGAGCAGCCACATGATTATGGGAACCTACAAACTGGGAGCAGAACTAGTGATTAAGATGGGGCCTGTAGAGTTTGGAACAATTTATTAACTTCTGGGTGTGGCCCACACGAATCTGGCAAGCTCAGACTCATAGCATTTCTCCTTGAATTTACCCTGGGGAAGAGGCTTAGCTAGCAGTTCTTTAAAGAGTCCAGGGTTTGGTGCCAGGTGTTTTCCTTGTAAAACAGCTGACCAACTTTACACAATGCAATCAGAGTCTTGGGTTGCCTCCCACAAGGAAAAACCGGTGACCCGTTTCAGTTAACACCACAGAAAACTTTCTCAGAGACCACAAATGATCTTGGGGAACAAGGAAAGTGACTATTAATTGAATTTTGTATATTTTTTATTGTAGAAAACTACACATAACATGAAACTTACAATTTCCACTATTTTAAAGCATACAATTCAGCAGCATTAAGAACATTCATAACATTATGCATCTATCACTGTTATTTAGTTCCAGAACTATTTCATTACATGAAAAAGAAACCTTGTACCCCGTTAAGCTATTATTTCTAACTACCCCCTCAATTAATCCCTGGAAATCACAAATCTGCTATCTGTCTCTATGAATTTGCTTATTCTGTATATTTCAAATAAATAAAACCATACACTATGCTGCCTTTTGTGTCTGCTTCTTTTACTTTTAGCGTGTTTTCAAGCTTCACTGGTGTTGTAGCATTTAACAGAACTACATTCCTTTTTATGGCTGAATAATATTCTATTATATGGATATACTACATCTTCCTTATCTGTTTATCTGTTGACGAACATTTGGGTTGTTTCTACCTTTACGCTATTATCAGTTGTGCTACCATGAATATTGTTGCAAACAGTTTTATTTGCACACCTGTTTTCAATTATTTTTGACATATGTCTAGGAGTGGACTTGCCAGGTTTTATGCTAATTCTGTGTTTAACTTTATTGAGGCACTGCCAAACTGCTTTCTACAGTGATGGAACAGTCTTACATTCTTGTCAATCATGTATGAGAGTCAGTTTTGAAGCATTTTTGAGTATTTTATGAAGGTGCCCGTACCTATAAGTGAATCATTAAATAATATTTAAATGCTAGTAAACGAAAACTGATTTGTGTTTTTAAAATCAGGTGAATTTATCTTCTCCTCCTCGATTGAATTCTCCTTCCCCTCCTCCCTCCAGCAAGAGATGAGAATGGACCATGATGGCTAATGTTGAGTCAGGTCCCAGGAAGTTCTGAAAGCTACTTGCTAGGGCACCCATATGTAAAAACTTTGCCTGTGTAGTGTTTTGAAATAGTCACAGCTCAGATGTGAAGAAATATTAACATCACTTTACCTTTTCTATTACTGAGCTCTATTTAGCTCTGGCGCCCTCATTTTTGCTGCTGTTAAAAACCTCTTAATCTTTGCACTGAAAGCTAATATGGTCTCTTCTGGTTTAAACATTTGAAACTCAGTGGAATCGTTAATTCTACTCAGAATTTAGTCATTAACTCAAAGGTCAAATTACCTACAAGGGCTGTTCTCTGTTGTCCTGGCCCTGGCCCTCCCCACTGCCTCCCTCCATCCCAGGAATTTACAATCATCATGGCCCTGGAGGTGTGTTTGGTCCACATATCTTTGTCAGGTCCCCACTACCTCTGCTTGGTCTTTTGGTGTTAACCTTGTCCTTAATATATTTGTGTTAACTGTACCAGCCAAGCCTTTAGGAATGTACCAGAATTTTCTAGCGATATCCATAGTGTTGCCCATACCCTATGAAAATAAAATGTGACTCCCCTAAACTCAGATCCTAGGTTTCCTTGAATCCCCTGGACCACTCAGCATTTATGTCACTCTCTCAGTCTTTCAACCTGTGGGTGATGTGTGATAAGTCCAGTAGATCTCGTAGCATTTGCCCATCATCCTATTTCCTTAGTCATAAAGTAGGGTCATTGGTTTGATGCAATGTTATGTGGGAATCCAATTTAGTGGCTGGAACTGTAAGCTCTAAACAGTAGTTCTGGTTGAAGTCGTGTAGATAGGAAATTCAATTCACATCCAGAATTTGCACTGACAATTCAAAATGAATCTTTGTTTCTTCCAGAGTAGAAGGGCTTCAATGAAGTCAACTTATAGCACTAAGTGGATTGTTGATTCCTCAATGGATGAGGCTGTATAAGGGGATCAACATTAATCAATGTTACTGACAGGTTGGACATTCAGCAGCAGCCTTGCTAAATGGAAATCCATAATTGTGGGTCAGTGCAGGGCCTTTTTCTCTGCCATCATTGTTCTACATTTACAAACACATTGCACCAGCTCTAGGATAGCAGGTAACAGAGGCTGACTGATGTCAACTGTCCAAGTTATTCTCTGTACTTGGTTGCTTGCTGTCTCCTCCTTGGAAGATACTCTATAGTGGTGGTAACATATAATGCAAATGTAAAGATCTCTTTTCAAGCCAAAGTTCTATCCACATGCTTCAATTCTACATTTTCTGATGCTTGATCTTCTAATATTTCTTCTTCCAAGTCGCCAACTAACCAGATAAACTATTGGTTGAGACTTTGTATATTTTATGTCAGGATACTTCTCTTTCCACATAAAGAAAATGAGGCATATTGCCTGAAGATCTGCCCATTGGGAGAATTTCACCTCACAGACCTCACCTTCAAGATCATCACTTAATGGGAATGCAGTGTAGCCAAAGTCCATTTTTGGCTTATAACCCACATACTGACCCACATTCATGGTCATGAGACAGCCTATCCATGAATCAAGCTTGACTTTCTTCCCGCTTCATCAGCTTGCAGTAGGAAGAATCATGAATGGAATCACCATGAGTGACATGGGTTCACCTCTTGTGCCTTACATTTGTATCTCTGGCCCTCCCTTGGCTTTGATCCCAGATATTTCTCTTCCAGCATATGTTGGATAACTTCTGGAACTGTCCAATTTGGTGTGTCTGGTAGAATCCAGCTCCTATTGGGAAGTTTTGGATTTGAAATCACTTTGTGCATCATGGTCAGGCACTTAGCCTTTCCAGTACCAATTATCACACTTAAGCAGTTGTTAAAAAAGGGTATAATTATCTGCTACAGACGGCATGACCTTTTTTCAGAACTCTAAAGGAGATTCTCCTATTGGGATTTGAACGTGTAATAATTTAGGTTCTGCAGAGTCAAGTGGCCCAAATGGCAAGACCATCTACATCACAGCCTAGACTTGCTGCTGGGAGAGCCATTTCTTGCCCTGGCTTCCACTCAAAGCTGGCGGCCTTTCATATCACCTAGCTTATGAGTCAGAAAAATATTCAGATATAGGCTGTCTCCAGGATTGGGACATGAATTTGGTTGAAGTGGCTCTCTTCCATTGAGAGCAATTTCTAGAAGGCTGACAGCCCTTGACTGTCAGCTGGTAGCATTCTCAGTATTTGAGGGTAATTTCAGTCCCTAAAAGGGATAACAGCAGCACATAACAGAGTCCACTATAGCTTCAAATCAGTGGCAGTTAGACTGACAGCTAACTTGTCAGTAGCAACAGAGGATGCCAGAGACAGTGGAATAATATTAGAAATGTGCTGAAAAAATAATTGCCAAACTAATATTCTGTATTCATCCAGTATCCTTCATGAATTAGTGTAAAATAAAAAAATTTTCAGGAAGAAAAGGAAAAAAGATAAGAGAATTTGCCCTCAGCAACCCCTCACTAAAGCAATTAATTTTAAAGGACATATTTCAGGAAGAATTAAAATGGTCTGAAATGGGTGCAAGAAAAAATGAAGAACAAATAATATAGTTAAAATGTGTGTAAATTTAAGTGAATATTGACTGTATGAAATAGCAATAATAATGTCATGTAGGTTTTATTTTAAAATCTCCTAACATAATGCTAATATCTGAATTATACATAATATATTTAAGTATATTTGTATACTTAAAATTTGATACTTCCTAGAAAAGCTGGAGTACAGAGTTACACGGGTATAAATTTGGGTATAAATCATGGTGCAGACACATACAGTGTCTTCTCTAAGAAAAACACGTAAACCGAGAAACAGAAAATAAACAAGAATACACAAACAAATACTAACAATTCTATGAAAATAAACAGCTGTAAATATGGACCATTACATAGAATTTCACATTCCTGCTATGGTTTTTGTGGTGATTACTTAATAACAGATGCTAAAAATTAAATAAATAAGATGCAAGGGTTGAATTGCATTATTTCTGTTTTTTTTTTTATTTTTTTTTTTTTTTTAATTCCCCTTTAAGAGATCATTCTCAACCACTTGTCTAGTATATATTGATTGAAAGCCATTTGGAAATCACTCCATCTGTCAATGAAATGCAAACACCTATGTAGGGAAATGAACCAGCTGTTTAAATGCTCAGAGCTTCACTAGACAAAGACGTTCTCTTCCTTAACACAGGCTCTGTTTACACTATTCTAAAACAATGACTCATTCAGGGAAAAATTCAGTATTTCCAGGTTGTGTAAATACAACCATTATTTATAAAAAGATTTATAAGAAGGCCTGGTATTAACTACTTCCCAGTTGAGGAATTGCTAAGCGCTAGAGTTAAACTCATGTGTATCTGTGTATGTGTATTTGGTGAATTCAGAATTGTTTATATTTGTGGGCCACACTTAAAAATCAAGTTCTCCTTATTTTGCAAAATCAACTATCAAGCTTGGAAAAGATAGAAGCGTTACAAGTAGTAGCATAATTTATAACTCTAAATAGCCTATTTATATCATACAGAAATTAGCAAATATTTTTACATAAACAAAGACATACCATTGTCAATTATTCTTAATTATTTTCTCATCAAGGAAAATTGAGTGACATGTAGATTCTGAATTTTGCCTGGGATTGAATACCAGTTTCATCTCTGGTTTATTATATGGCATTGAGTAAGGCACTTCTCCTCCCTGAGCCTTGGTTTCCACATCTTTTTTTTTTTTCTTTTTGAGACAGAGTGTCACTCTGTCACCTAGGCTGGAGTACAGTGGCAGGATCTCAGCTTACTGCAACCTATGCCTCCCGGGTTCAAGGCATTGTTCTCCCTCAGTCTCCCAAGTAGCTGGGATTATAGGTACCCACTACCACTCCCAGCTAATTTTTGTATTTTTAGTAGAGACAGAGTTTCCCCATGTTGGCCAGGCTGGTCTCAAACTCCTGACCTCAAGTGATCCGCCCACCTTGGCCTCCCAAAGTGCTGGGATTACAGATGTGAGCCACCATGCCTGGCAGGTTTCCACATTGTTTGAATGGCAAAATTATGTTTTTATTTTTTTTTTATTATACTTTAGATTCTAGGGTACATGTGCACAATGTGCAGGTTTGTTAAATATGTATACGTGTGCCATGTTCGTGTGCTGTACCCATTAACTCATAATTTACATTAGGTATATCTCCTAATGCTATCCCTCCCCTCATCCCCCTCCCCACAACAGGCCCCAGTATGTGATGTTCCCCACCCTGGGTCCAAGTGTTCTCATTGTTCAATTCCCACCTATGAGTGAGAACATACGGTGTTTGGTTTTCTGTCCTTGAGATAGTTTTCTGAAAATGATGGTTTCCAGCTACATTCATGTCCCTACAAAGGACATGAACTCATCCTTTTTTATGGCTGCATAGTATTCCATGGTGTATATGTGCCACATTTTCTTAATCCAGTCTATCATTGATGGACATTTGGGTTGGTTTCAAGTCTTTGCTATTGTGAATAGTGCCACAATAAACATACATGTGCATGTGTCTTTATACCAGCATGATTTATAATCCTTTGGGTGTATACCCAGCAGTGGGATGGCTGGGTCAAATGATATTTCTAGTTCTAGATCCTTGAGAAATTGCCACACTGTCTTCCACAATGGTTGAACTAATTTATAGTCCAACCAACAGTGTAAAAGTGTTCCTATTTCTCCACATCCTCTCCAGCACCTGTTGTTTCCTGACTTTTTAATGATTGTCATTGAATGACAAAATTATTATACCACACAGAATGATCATGATGATTAAAATAATCTTAAAAATGTGTATCATTTGACACAATGCTTGCCACTCAACACTCAATACAAGTTACCTATTATTTTAAATCATGAGGTATTTTGCCAGGTTTAGTATTGATGATCCTCAATTAGTTAATATTCAGCCCTTGTAGTTTTTGGCAATAAATGATTGTTCACACAGATTTGCTAGAAATGAAAATTACTGCCAGTCACTAAGCTTCAATCAAATCACAACTGAGTAATTCAATAGCCAATTGTTTTAATTACTTGTGACTCTATCTCACAGTGTGTAAGTGTAGGTATCCTGGGAGGCTACGGTGTTTAAAACTAGCCACTTCACAGTTAGGATCCTGGCAGGGAACAGTGACACATTCAAACTAGGTAATGGAGAAGAGATTAATAGAAAATGATTTACAACATTGTTGGCAGGGCTTAGGAAGAAAAAGTGATGACGAAACACCCTGAAGTTAGATAATGTTGGGGAGTAGTTACTCCTAAGTCTGAACGGGCAAGGGGAGTGTGGTTACAGGGCCCTGAAGTGGATTGCTGGGAAGATAGGTTCTTTTTTGTGGGGGTGGGGACAGAGTCTCTGTCACCCAGGCTGGAGTGCAATGGCATGATCTCAGCTCACTGCAACCTCCACCTCTCGGGTTCAAGTGATTCTCCTGCCTCAGCCTCCCGAGTAGCTGGGATTATAGGCACATACCACCATGCCCGGCTAATTTTTGTGTTTTTAGTAGAGACGGGGTTTCACCATGTTAGCCAGGATGGTCTTAATCTCCTGACCTCGTGATCCACCCACCTCGGCCTCCCAAAGTGCTGGGATTACAGGCATGAGCCATTGTGCCCATCCATTAGGCCCTTTTAACAGGGGCTGTGACTTTTAGTAGAGAGACACAGTTAATGTTGCCATCTGGCTATAAAGGGGCTAGGAGACAACTACCCCAACCTTACTCTCTTCCTGCTCTTCAAATCCCCTTATAGAGCTTCCAACTGGCTATACCCTACTAGAAGATGAGGTCAAGGGAGCCTGCTGATGACTTCCATACAGCTCATTTTCTAGAGTGCCGAACACTGAAGCATGGGTTTGGAGGAACAAACAGAAAGCAGCCAGTATAGTTACTGCCGTTTGCCCATAGTTGATATGGGAACTGTTAAAATCTTCTTAAAATATGTTGCAATCCCAGACCATCTCTGCTTAAATATATAGTGCAGCACTCTGGATCCACTAGGCACATTTCAACCCCTGGAATGCATACAAAGTGGCTCCATAAGAAAAATACTGACTTGATTGCATTTGCCCGGTAATTTCCATGTGGAGACAGGGCAAATTTTCACAGGGTAAAAATCCTCTTATGTTTTGTGACCTTCAAACCATTAAGTTCCTAATTTAGAAGATGGCTTTGATCCTAACTTAGGGATGTCTTGCCTAGGTGGAAAGTGCTAGGCTAAGCGTACAGTAAGTAAATCAATAAGCATCATGTGATCTACAATCTGGAATCAGACATTTTGCTTGATTACTGAGATAGGGTCTATGACAGATCCTATGTTTTGTGTTCTCCAGCTCCCATAGTGCCTTGAGAAGATTGCAGCTGTAGTCAACTGCTTGACTGCAACCTTGTGAGAGACCCTGAGCTGAGCTGAGATGCTCCTGCCTGCCTGGCTCCCAGAAATTGTATGAGATAATAAATGTTTGTTGTTATTCAGCAATAGATAACTCATGCAATAACATGCAAGACATGTTTTAAAAGGCCAAGGGCATTCACTGAAAACTGACCAAGGAATAGTCTTGAACAGAGTGAGCGTGGAACCTTGGAGAAAAGAACCAGAGTTGGCTGGGAAAAGTTCATCTGCCTGTAATGAACAATAGAGTAAGACACAACTGTGTGTTCAGTAAAACTATAGCTATTAACAGAGAGAAAGATGAAGAAATATTCATTTGCTGAGTGCTTGTCTTATATATTCTTTATTGTTTGCAAAAATCCTGTGGTTATGTGAAATACATTATTTTTGGATCAGAAGCAGACATAATTCCTCAAAGTCGCACAGAGAGTAGATGATAGAACTTGGATTAGACCCCAAGCCAGTCCAATTCCAAAGTTTCTGTGCTTCCGTGTGCTCAAAAAAAACCACAAAAAAACAAAAAAAACAAACAAACAAAAAAAGAGGGAAATTCAACAAGGGAGATTGTACTGGGAGATGAAGTAAGATAAACAAAACTGTCAGGGGAAAAATCCTTCAGGCTTTTGGAAGGATGGGGGAAATTGCCTGTGGCGAAAACAAAACAAAACCTAGCAAAAACACATGGCTGATTAAAAAGAGAAAGCAAAGCTGGCCTCACCAGGGAACAGAAGGCATTTGGGCGCTAATAGAGGTTAGAGTGAAAGAAGCCCCATCTGTAGTCATCTCTTCAAGGCCAGATCGAAATATGCAGAATATGGATGGCTCTACTTGTTTGCAGATTGATGCTCCACACCCACCCGAAATGGATACACAAGGGGAAAACACAGCACCTATAGTAACAGGGAAATGTGAAAACCACCAAGACAACACTCCCTGGCTCAGAGCAGATGGCGGGGAGAGTATGTCTTGGAAAATCCTCTAGTAGGAAAGTGAAAGGAGGTCAAGGAGAATTTTGCCAAGAATATGCCATGTAATACTATAATTTTCTATTTCTACATCTTCGGTGACATTGTTCAGCTAAAATAAAAGCCACCCTAAGTAAAATTTAAAGGAAGATGTATTCTGTTTTATGGGGGTCGTGAAAAAGAGTATTATAGGAAACAGATTTGAGTTTTGGGGGAACCTGTTTAAGCAATATGACTTAATGGGTAAAGTGGTTAAACAGAAAGTCTCCACAGCTAATTATTCTAGAGTGGAGGTGGGGGTTTAATAGTATTACACAGGAAGGGTCATGACTTCTCCGATTTAGTCAAGGAGAATCTGTTTTGGGATCTGACCCCGGTAGAAGTGGAACATCAGTCCTGGCCCACCAGATCAAGTGATATATCAGTTTCTCTGACATTGCGGAGAAACAGAAGCACAGGGAGAAACTCAGAACACTTAGAGAGACACAATATACAGCCGTTGCAAAGTCATGTCACCCTTGTAGGTGAGCTCAGGCACTTAGCAGTTTTGCTTAGCTGATTGGTTGGCCTTACTGATACTATCTTAGCCTGGCTTACTGTCAGCCAGCAGAGTCTGAAATACATCTTTTATCCAGGTAGTTTGCTTGGGGATGTGATCTCAGGGCCACAAGTTGGAGACTAGGGAGGGTGAAATCAGGGAGGAGGGGCTGCTAAAATAAGAATGCATTATCTATCCAGTCATAGGTGTGGGCAACTGGGGTTTGGTTCCACTGTGACTCTCGGAAGAGCCATATAGGATGCGGCCCTGAATTATCAGTATGAGAGGAAGAAGAGAAGGCATTTATTCACAGTCTCCAGCTCTGCATTATCCAAGGGTTGCCCCATAGGATGGCAGTCTTCCAGATTTATGCATGCATTGGTACCAATCAGGTTGTTATAGGCATCCCATGTCAGAGAAGTCTGAATGCAGAAAGCAAGCGAACTGGGTGTAGGGGGAGCAGTGTGCTGACAAGCTTTAGCAGCCTGAAGTTGATTTGTGGCTACCATTGATGGAGTATAAGCCTTGAGGCATGACTCAAGAAATGTTTGATAACCAATAATTTGCTGAAAACTTCTTAGGCAAACGTGAACATTTCAAAAACTGAAACAATGTAAGGGTTCTAATTCAAGAAAACACCACCTGCCTGGCTGGGACAGGGATGCAGGACACACAAAATACTTAGCAGGATGTAAAAGATGGTATATTGTGCTTGATTTATTCCCTTGGTTATTGTTGTCATTTTACTAATTCCTGTTCAGGAGTGAAAATGGAAATGACTCTGAATTCCCTATTATTATTTGTCATTTGTTTTATGTAAGTATATTTAAAATTGTTGTTTAAAATATTCTCATATAGCTCTCATTTCAGTGAGTGGGTTCAGTAATTTTTATCAAATTATTTTGCATTCTTTTAAAATCCTGTGGCTCCCTCCAACTCCACAACATGCATATATTTACATATTTACATTTTTATATACGTAAATTGGTTGAACTCAGCTGGGCTGCCAGTCAAGTTTCCAGTACCTTGAGAAAGCAAAATCAGATAAGCATTATCCCTTTACAGACTGGGATTTCAGTCTGTGTATGCTTTGTGTTATAATAATCACTTCTATGGGTTCCCGAAAAAGGATTTCTAACCTGTGCTTACATTAAATGATGTCAGGTGGCCTCTTTAATTCAGAGAAAATGACATTCAGAAATAAACTTAGGAGGAATTTTTTTAAATATAGAAATTTCAAAAAAGGAAGTCTTTCACTATGTACCTTCTCTTTGCCAGTTGCTTTATGTACATAATACTCAAATTTACAATAAACATACAAATGTGATATTATCATCTCTATTTTTACAGACAAGAGAATGAAGGCCAAATTGAGTTTCTCTGAGCAACTCCTTTAAAGTTAAGAATCAAGCCGGTGCCCAAGTTCAGATGACATTCTTTCTATCCCATTTGGAAGGCTCCTCTCATAAGAGGCGTGAAAGAAAAGAGAATGGAAAGGAACAGGCTCTTCTCTTGAAGAAAAAGCCTTCAGTCCATACAGTCAGACTTTGTCTACATATGCCTCTCTATGGGATGCTGAGAGACCAAGAAATTTTGACATAGACATTGTGAGAAATATCGGCTTTAAGAATATTATACCCAGGCGGTGGTTCCAAGAAGGCCCGAATAGGAGCAGCTCCAGTCTATAGCTGCCAGCCTGAGTGACGCAGAAGACAGGTGGTTTCTGCATTTCCAACTGAGGTACCGGATTCATTTCACTGGGGCTTCTCAGACAGTGGGTGCAGGACAGTGGGTGCAACCCACTGAGTGTGAGCCGAAGCAAGGCAAGGCATCGCCTCACCAGGGAAGCGCAAGGGGTAAGGGAATTCCCTTTCCTAGCCAAGGGAAGCTGTGACAGATGGCACCTGGAAAATCGGGTCACTCCCACCCTAATACTGCGCTTTTCCAGTGGCCTTAGCAAACGGCACACCAGGAGATTACATCCCGCATCTGGCTCCAAGGGTCCCTCGCCCATGGAGTCTCCTCATTGCTAGCACAGCAGTCTGAGATTGAACTGCAAGGTGGCAGCAAGGCTGGGGGAGGGGCACCTGCCATTGCTGAGGCTTGAGTAGGTAAACTAAGCTGTAGGGAAGCTCGAACTGGGTGGAGCCCACTGCAGCTCAAGGAGGCCTGCCTGCCTCTGTAGACTCCACCTCTGGGGGCAGGGCATAGCCAAACAAAAGGCAGCAGAAACCTCTGCAGACTTAAATGTCCCTTCTGACAGCTTTGAAGATAGTAGTGGTTCTCCCAGCATAGAGTTTGAGATCTGAGAACAGAAAGACTGCCTCCTCAAGTGGGTCCCTGACCACCGAGTAGCCTAACTGGGAGGCACCCCCAGTAGGGGCATATTGACACCTCACATGGTACCCCTCTGAGACGAAACTTCCAGAGGAATGATCAGGCATTCCTGATCAACAGCAAATGATCAACATTTGCTGTTCAGCAATATTTGCTGTTCTGCACCCTCCACTGCTGATACCCAGGGAAACAGGGTTTGGAGTGGACCTCCAGCAAACTCCAACAGACCTGCAGCTGAGGGTCCTCACTGTTAGAAGGAAAACTAACAAATAGAAAGGACATCCACACCAAAATCCCATCTGTGTGTCACCATCATCAAAGACCAAAGGTAGATAAAGCCACAAAGATGGGGAAGAAACAGAGCAGAAAAGGTAAAAATTCTAAAAATCAGAGCGCTTCTCCCCCTCCAAAGGAACGCAGCTCCTCACTAGCAACAGAACACAGCTGGACGGAGAATGACTTTGACAAGTTGAGAGAAAAAGGCTTCAGACGATCAAACTTATCCGAGCTAAAGGAGGAAGTTCGTACCCATCACAAAGAAGCTAAAAACCTTGAAAAAAGATTAGACAAATGGCTAACTAGAATAACCAGTGTAAAGAAGTCCTTAAATGACCTGATGGAGCTGAAAACCATGGCATGAGAACTATGTGACGAATACACAAGCTTCAGCAGTTGATTCAATCAACTGGAAGAAAGGGTATCAGTGATTGAAGACCAAATGAATGAAATGAAGTGAGAAGAGAAGTTTAGAGAAAAAAAAAGAGTAAAAAGAAATGAACAAAGCCTCCAAGAAATATGGGACTATGTGAAAAGACCAAATCTACATCTGATTGGTGTACCTGAAAGTGACGAGGAGAATGGAACCAAGTTGGAAAACACTCTGCAGGATATTATACATGAGAACTTTCCCAACCTAGAAAGGCAGGACAACATTCTAATTCAGGAAATACAGAGAATGCCACAAAGATAATCCTCGAGAAAAGTAACTGCAAGACACATAATTGTCAGATACACCAAAGCTGAAATGAAGGAAAAAAATGTTAAGGGCAGTCAGAGAGAAAGGTCAGGTTACTCACAAAGGGAAGTCCATCAGACTAACAGCAGATCTCTTGGCAGAAACTCTACAAGCCAGAAGAGAGTGGGGGCCAATATTCAACATTCTTAAAGAAAAGAATTTTCAACCCAGAATTTCACATCCAGCCAAACTAAGCTTCATAAGTTAAGGAGAAATAAAATCCTTTACAGACAAGCAAATTCTTAGAGATTTTGTCACCACCAGGCCTGCCCTACAAGAGTTCCTGAAGGAAGCACCAAACATGAAAAGGAACAACTGGTAATAGCCACTGCAAAAACATGCCAAATTGTAAAGACCATCAATGCTAGGAAGAAACTGCATCAACTAATGAGCAAAATAACCCTCTAAAATCATAATGACAGGATCAAATTCACACATAACAATATTTACCTTAAATGTAAATGGGCTAAATGCACCAATTAAAAGACAGAGACTGGCAAATTGGATAAAGAGTCAAGATCCATCAGTGTGCTGTATTCAGCAGATCCATCTCACGTGCAGAGACACATATAGGCTCAAAATAAAGAGATGGAGGAAGATCTACCAAGCAAATGGAAAGCAAAAAAAGGCAGAAGTTGCAATCCTAGTCTCTGATAAAACAGACTTTAAACCAACAAAGATCAAGAGACAAAGAAGGTCATTACATGATGGTAAGTGGATCAATTCAACAAGAAGAGCTAACTATCTTAAATATATATGCACCCAATACAGGAGCACCCAGATTCATAAAGCAAGTCCTTAGAGACCTACATAGAGACTTAGACTATCACACAATAATAATGGGAGACTTTAACACCTCACTGTCAACATTAGACATATCAACGAGACAGAAAGTTAACAAGGATATCCAGGAATTGAACTCAGCTCTATGTCAAGCGGACCTAGTAGACATCTACAGAACTCGCCACCCCAAATTAACAGAATACACATTCTTCTCAACACCACATTGCACTTATTCCAAAATTGACCACATAGTTGGAAGTAAGCACTCCTCAGCAAAAGTGAAATAACAGAAATTATAACAAACTGTCTCTCAGACCACAGTGCAATCAAACTAGAACTCAGGATTAAGAAAATCACTCAAAATCGCTCAACTACATGGAAACTGAACAACCTGCTCCTGAATGACTACTAGGTACATAACGAAATGAAGGCAGAAATAAAGATGTACTTTGAAACCAATGAGAACAAAGACACAACATATCAGAATCTCTGGGGCACATTTAAAGCAGTGTGTAGAGGGAAATTTATAGCACTAAATGACCACAAGAGAAAGCAGGAAAGATCTAAAATTGACTCCCTAACATCACAATTAAAAGAACTAGAGAGGCAAGAGCAAACACATTCAAAAGCTAGCAGAAGGCAAGAAATAACTAAGATCAGAGCAGAACTGAAGGAGATAGAGACACAAAAAACCCTTCAAAAAATCAATGAATCCAGGAGTTGGTTTTTTGAAAAGATCAACAAAATTGACAGACCACTAGCAAGACTAATAAAGAAGAAAAGAGAGAAGAATCAAATTGACGCAATTAAAAATGATAAAGGGGATATCACCACCGATCCCGCAGAAATACAAACTACCATCAGAGAATACTATAAACACCTCTATGCAAATAAACTAGAAAATCTAGAAGAAATGGATAAATTCCTGGACACACACACCCTCCCAGGACTAAACCAGGAAGAAGCCGAATCCCTGAATAGACCAATAACAGGCTCTGAAATTGGGGCAATAATTAATAGCCTACCAACCAAAAAAAGTCCAGGACCAGATGGATTTACAGTTGAATTCTACCAGAGGTACAAGGAGGAGCTGGTATCATTCCTTCTGAAACTATTCTAATCAACAGAAAAAGAGGGAATCCTCTCTAACTCATTTTATGAGACCAGCATTATCCTGATACCAAAGCCTGGCAGAGACACAACAAAAAAAGAGAATTTTAGACCAATATCCCTGATGAACATCGATGCAAAAATCCTCAATAAAATACTGGCAAACCCAACAGACACATGAAAAAAATGCTCATCATCACTGGCCATCAGAGAAATGCAAATCAAAACCACAATGAGATACCATCTCACACCAGTTAGAATGGCAATCGTTAAAAAGTCAGGAAACAACAGGTGCTGGAAAGGATGTGGAGAAATAGGAATACTTTTACACTGTTGGTGGGACTGTAAACTAGTTCAACGATTGTGGAAGACAGTGTGGCGATTCCTCAAGGATCTAGAACTGGAAATACCATTTGATCCAGTCATCCCACTACTGGGTATATACCCAAAGGATTATAAACCATGCTGCTATAAAGACACATGCACACGTATGTTTATTGCGGCACTATTCGCAATAGCAAAGACTTGGGATAAACCCAAATGCCCATCATTGACAGACTGGATTAAGAAAATGTGGCACATATACAACATGGAATACTATGCTGCCATAAAAAAAGGATGAGTTCATGTCCTTTGTATGGACATGGATGCAGCTGGAAACCATCATTCTCAGCAAACTATCGCAAGAACAGAAAAACAAACACTGTATGTTCTCACTCATAGGTGGGAACTGAACAATGAGAACACTTGGACACAGGAAGAGGAACATCACACACCAGGGCCTGTTGTGGGGAGCGGGGAGGGAGGAGGGATAGCATTAGGAGATATACCTAATGTAAATGACGAGTTAATGGGTGCAGCACATAAACATGGCACATGTATACATATGTAACAAACCTGCATGTTGTGCATATGTACCCTAGAACTTAAAGTATAATTAAAAAAAAAAAAAAAGAAGAAAGTGATTAAAAAAAAAGAATATTGGCAAACCGAATTTAGCAACACATCAAAAAGCTAATCCACCATGATCAAGTGGGCTTCATCCCTGGGATGCAAGGCTGGTTCAACATATGCAAATCAATAAACGTAATCCAGCATATAAACAGAACCAAAGACGAAAACTACATGAGTATCTCAATAGATGCAGAAAAGGTCTTTGACAACATTCAACAGCCCTTCATGCTAAAAACTCTCAATAAATTAGGTATTGATGGGATGCATCTCAAAATAATATCTATTTATGACAAACCCACAGCCAATATCATACTGAATGGGCAAAAACTGGAAGCATTCCCTTTGAAAACTGGCACAAGATAGGGATGCCCTCTCTCACCACTCCTATTCAACATAGTGTTGGAAGTTCTGGCCAGAGGCAATCAGGCAGGAGAAAGAAATAAAGGGTATTCAATTAGGAAAAGAAGAAGTCAAATTGTCCCTGTTTGCAGATGACATGATGATACATTTAGAAAACCCCATGATCTCAGCCCAAAACCTCCTTAAGCTGATAAGCAACTTCAGCAAAGTTTCAGGATACAAAATCAATGTGCAAAAATCACAAGCATTCTTATAAACCAAGAACAGACAGAGAGCCAACGAGTGAACTCCCATTCATAATTGCTTCAAATAGAATAAAATACCTAGGAATCCAACTTAAAGGGACGTAAAGGACCTCTTCAAGGAGAACTACAAACCACTGCTCAATGAAATAAAAGAGGATACAAACAAATGGAAGAACATTTCATGCTCATGGATAGGAAGAATCAATATCATGAAAATGGCCATACTGCACAAGGTAATTTATAGATTCAATGCCATCCCCATCAAGCTACCAATGACTTTCTTCACAGAATTGGAAAAAACTACTTTAAAATTCATATGGAACCAAAAAAGAGCCCACATTGCCAAGTCAATCCTAAGCCAAAAGAACAAAGCTGGAGGCATCACACTACCTGACTTCAAACTACACTACAAGGCTACAGTAACCAAAACATCATGGTACTGGTACCAAAACAGATATACATATACCAATGGAACAGAACAGAGCCATCAGAAATAATATCACACATCTACAACCTCCTGATCCTTGACAAAACTGACAAAAACAAACAATGGGGAAAGGATTCCCTATTTAATAAATGGTGCTGGGAAAACTGGCTAGCTATATGTAGAAAGCTGAAACTGGAACCCTTCCTTACACCTTGTACAAAAATTAATTCAAGATGGATTAAAGACTTAAACGTTAGACTTAAAACCATAAAAACCCTAGAATAAAACCTAAGCAATACCATTCAGGACATAGGCATGGACAAGGACATCATGACTAAAACACCGAAAGCAATGGCAACAAAAGCCAAAATTGACAAATGGGATCTAATTAAACTAAAGAGCTTCTGCACAGCAAAAGAAACTGCCATCAGCGTGAACAGGAAACCTACAGAATGGGAGAAAATTTTTACAATGTAGTCCTCTGGCAAAGGGCTAATGTCCAGAATCTACAAAGAACTCAAACAAATTTACAAGAAAAAAATAAACCACCCCATCAAAAAGTGGGCCAAGGATATGAACAGACACTTCTCAAAAGAAGACATTTATGCAGCCAACAGACACATGAAAAAATGCTCATCATCACTGGCCATCAGAGAAATGCAAATCAAAACCACAATGAGATACCATCTCACACCAGTTAGAATGGCAATCATTAAAAAGTCAGAAAACAACAGGTGCTGGAGAGGATGTGGAGAAATAGGAACACTTTTACACTATTGGTAGGACTGTAAACTAGTTCAACCATTGTAGAAGACAGTGTGGTGATTCCTCAAGGATCTAGAACTGGAAATACCATTTGACCAGCCATCCCACTACTGGGTATATACCCAAAGGATTATAAACCATGCTGCTATAAAGACACATGCACACGTGTTTATTGCGGCACTATTCACAATAGCAAAGACTTGAAACCAACCCAAATGTCCATCAATGATAGACTGCATTAAGAAAATGTGGCACATATACACCATGGAATACTATGCAGTCATGAAAAAGGATGAGTTCATGTCCTTTGTATGGACATAGATGCAGCTGGAAACCATCATTCTCAGCAAACTATCTCAAGGACAACAAACCAAACACCGCGTGTTCTCACTCATAGGTGGGAATTGAACAATGAGAACACTTGGACACAGGAAAGGGAACATCACACACCAGGGCCTGTTGTGGGGAGCGGGGAGGGAGGAGGGATAGCATTAGGAGATATACCTAATGTAAATGACGAGTTAATGGGTGCAGCACACCAATATAGCACATGTATACATATGTAACAAACCTGCACGTTGTGCACATGTAACCTAGAACTTAAAGTACAATTAAAAAAAAAAAAAAAAAAAAAAAAAAAAAGCTGCTCACACATGCCCTTGGAATACTGTGTGCTGAAATAGCGAAAATTTTTTTTCAGGATTTAAATATGCTTCTTTTCTAATTACAACAACAACAAAAAGAATATTACACTCAGTGTCAAAGCTTTCAGGATGCAAGAAATTCCTGAATTTGAGTCTCCAAAATTTTAAAAAAGGAAAGGAAGCAAGTATTTCTCTATCTGTTTTTCAATGTATGGCCCTATGGTTGGCCAAAAATGATTGCTTCTGTCGTTAGATATTCATGTGTATTTAAGATTAAAGAAGGTGATGTTGATGTGCAAATACAAGAGTAAATTGACAGACAGATAACCTAAAAAAAATACGGTAAAATAAAGTTAAAAGTTGTGATGAATACCTAGAAGTCTATTGCCAGATGAATGTGAAGACTGAATGTGGTTTATCCATACAGTGGAATATTATTCAATTACAAAGGAAATGCTAACACTTGCTAATATAAGTAAACCTTTAAGACATTATGCTAAGTGAAAGAAGCCAGATACCAAAGACACATATTGCACTGTTCCACGTATATGAAGTGAACTTCACATATTGCTGAAGTTCTCATCATCAGAAAGAGGCAGAGCTAAGATTTAAATCCAGACATGCCTGGTTCTGAATTCAATTGTCTCCCTACACCCAGGAGCTTATTAAATGCATTGTGCTAGTCTTCCTGTAAATCAGGCAAACTCAATCCACTGCACCTCATCTCCTTATGTAATAATCTGGAGAGCGGTGAGAGCCATCTGCTTCGAGAGCGACATATTTGAGTCCATAAGGTAATAGGTTGGCAGAGAACAGAAGGATTATGACATTGCCATTTGGCATTCTTGACTTACTCTGCATTTATAAAATGGAGATATATAGTCCATCATGTTCTCACAGAGCCTACCATTATCAGTCATTCTGAAATAAACGTGGTTAGGGACATCATGTACAAAATAAGTGATCCTTGTTTTCAGGAATGATGTCTGGCAGGGGGAGTTTTTAAATCCTGCTTTCTGAAGCACTAGCTTACAAATGACGTTGTGAAGTGTATTTTGATACCGTGGCCCAAGTAGGAAAAAAACAAGTAAGGGAGAAAAACATAGGATGGATCTTAAGATCACAAGATAACAGGTGGATTAAAGGGTTGAAATCAGAGCAGAGGCTCCAAAACAAGGTTGATCGTTCAAATTCATCTGAAGAACTTTAAATATATGTACTTACCTGAACCCAGCTTCAGGAATGAGCCTCAGACATCTGTGTAATTAAAATCTCCTGTGGTTATTCCGATAATTAGCCTCAGTTGTGAGTCATCTAACAAAGAAAAAGCAAAACAGACATCACTCAGTTTATCTTAATGTAATTAAACTTTAGTGGGAAACATAAGATGACCCCAAAGAAGTGGTTAAGTATGACTTAAGAGTTAGTTAAGCAAATGTACCAAAAGACAATTTTAAAATCCAAATGAAAAGAAATTTTAGTTTATTCTCAGGGGCTTTCACAAAAGTCTGAAAAAATCTCAAAAATATCCAGGAAGCTCCCATTGAATAATCTGGCTACCTGAAGCACTGAATGAAACGACCTCTCCCAAAAGAAGCTATGAATTCTCCATCAGGCCTGTGTCCACTCTTCTAATCATAGCCTCACTTCTTAAAGAAAGCCTCACTTCTTAAAGAAAGAGAAGCTCTAATTCAAATCCAAACATAGGACACATGGCTAAGATTATTCTAAGAGACACAGTCCCAGATTCTCCTCTGCTATACAGGTGTGACACGAAAGAAGCAAGAACAAAGACTCTCACATAATCCTTAGATGTTTACAATAGAAAAAAGAATGGAAAGAAATAAACTTTAGCATTTACACAGGTTAAGCAGACCTAATCTGAAAATCCCAAATCCAAACTGCTGAAAAACCGATTGAGCTCTGAAGCTTTGAGTGCCAGAACGGCTCTACAAGTAGAAAACTCCACATCTGACCTCATGTGATAGGTGACGGTCAAAATGCAGTCAAAACTTTGTTTCATGCATAACATTATTTAAAATATTGTATAAAA
This sequence comes from Theropithecus gelada, assembly GCF_003255815.1. Taxonomy (NCBI): domain Eukaryota; kingdom Metazoa; phylum Chordata; class Mammalia; order Primates; family Cercopithecidae; genus Theropithecus; species Theropithecus gelada. The sequence continues at coordinate 51,169,731 of NC_037679.1, read as the reverse complement.
CTACCTTTGGCTATACATTAATATGTAAGGTATATATAAAACATTAATGAATTTTGTGTTTAGTCTTGGATCTTATCCCCATATTATCTCATTATTTGTATGCAAATATTCCAACCCCCCTGACCCCCAAAAAATCCAAAATCCTAAGCACTTCCAAAATCTAACACTAAAACAGGTTGAGTATCCCAAGCATTTTGGATTACAGATGTTCGACCTGTATCACTTGGGGTCCATTCAGGGAAACAAACCCCACTAGGTATTTCAACAGAGATAATTTAATATAGGGAATTTGTTAATCAGATCATGGGGAGCTGACAATGAAAATGAGAACATTAGAAGAGATCATTACAAAAAGCTGCTACCTCCCCTCGGGCTGGAGGAATAAAAGGAAGCTGAGATCAGGAAGCTCATCGGGAAGCTGATCAAAACTTACAAGGTTCATACAAGGGCCCAAAGATTTAGGACTCAGAATTCCAAGGAGGGTGTTACCTGCCTGGCTGCTACTGAAATCTCAGGAGCTTGGAGAGAGGGACTCACACAATGGGGGCCTAACCTCTGAAGTGAGGATGCTACCCAGCTAGTGCTGGTACCTCAGAAGTTGGGAAGAGGTCCTGTGTTGTTGAGATGCAGACACGTAACAAGTGGGCTCTGCAGCTGGTGCTCGTGAAGGGGCACAATGAATCTGTTAGTGGGAATGGCCCAATGATCTGAAAGCTGTAATTAACAGCTGCTGCCAGGGTAAAAGGCCAAAGTGGGGTGATCTGATGGGAAAAAATAAACAAGCAGAAATGAACAAGTTCCTTCTCCCCTTCTCCTGCCATTTAGTCTTCCCCAGTTCTTCCTATTGATGGAAATTAATAGTAAGCCTTCTGACAAAGGAGACATGTCTTTAGAACCATCATCACAAAATAGAGGCTAGGAAAGTAGATTTGGAACTCCTAATACCAGGTGCATCATTCATTGCACAGTTTGGAAAATAGCAACAGAATAGCCAAAAGCAAGCATAGGATGGAAAAAACAAAGGGAAGGGCAGAAATAAAACAAGACATAAACATTTGATAGAGAGGACCAACAAAACAAAATTTTGATTCATTGGGAAAACAAAACAAAATTCTTACAAGTTTGAGTAGAAAAAAGGAGGAAAAAAGCCACAATGTTATGACTGAAAAAAAGGTAACTAAAAATGCTGCAAGGATAAATTTAACGAAAATGTGAACAACTTTTTGTTAACACATTTGGAAACAGATAAAACAGGCATATTGGAGAGCAATACAATTATTATAGCTGTAATCTTAGGGATTATTTAGTTAATCCTTTAGAACATTCTATTTCTATATATTTATAAAAGTATAACTACATATTCAATATATGATCTATATCTCTATATATTTATATGATGTATTTTAATATATATTTCTATATATTTCTATTTCTATGTATGTCTAATTCTATAAATATATACAAATTGAGTGTTCTAAAGGATTAATGTAATTAAACAAGTAGTTAAAAAATTCCCATTCAAAAAAAGGATTAAAAACTCTGGGTTTAGGCTCTTTCAGAAAATTGAAAATCTTTGTTGCTTGATTACTTTGTTTTTTATGTCCTTAATTTCTTCAAATATCTCATACATACCTATTTTATATTCTGTGCCTAATAATTTCAGTATCCACAGTCCTCCAAGGGTGCACTATCTCTAGCTATTATTTATCATTTTTGTTGATGTTCACCCATGGTTGCTTGTGTATTCTTTGACTATATTTGCTGTTCTTTGAGTCTGAATTTACTGCCTGATTTTAATACATATGATCTCCATGTACCTAAATTAAAATATCTTTTCTCCAGAGATGGTTTGCTTCTATTTCTGCCTCTGCTTTTATAAGTAGCCAGGAGATACCACTGATTTAGGAGAATGTATGCCTGTTTTAAGGTTTTAGGCTCAGCATCAGAATACCAGACTTGGCTTCTCTGCCTATGTGCTGGCCCTAGGCCCAGTATTCCAGTACTACTGGGAATTGTAGTGGCGCTATTGGGATCCATGCTCTGGAAAAGCTGCCCCACCCAATTTCCTGTTGCTCCAGTCTGAACTCCTCTCCAGTTTTGCCCCAACTGACCTTCTTTTGGAAAAAAATATAAAGGTCTTGCTTAATTTCGAAAATCAACAAAACCTCAAATAGTATGTCCTAGATGAGGTTTAGTTATAAACACTGGGAACAGAGGAAGGAGTTTAGGGATGTAGAGGAGTCTAGAAAATGATGGTTTACTTCCTAAGCTGAATGGTAGGTACAAGTTGTTTATTTTACTTATTACAGGTATTATTACTCTTTTTAATGTATCATATGTTTTATGAGAAGCTAAAAAATCCTAAACTAACAGCAGTTTCACCGAAATCGCTCTGACATTGAGACAGCACTAAGGCATCAGCAACAATATTTGGTGACAGCACAGGCACTGGCTGAAGACAGGGCTTTGGCACAGATGTAGAGCTCTGGAGAGCAATGCTGGCCTAACAAGAGACATGCCCAGCTTGGGCTGGGTGGGAAAGGAGGAAAGTGGTGAACAACATACCGTAACCTTGCTGGTTTGTTCACAGAATACATACGAGATGACTTCTGGGGACTCCCACATGAATTTGACAGAAATTTGGGCTAGAGTTTTCATATATGGTGGAAATACCAGAGAAGTACCGTATATGGTGAATCTATAAGCTATTGTGGCCCTGGAGACATGAAGTATGCACATTCCACAAAAAATAGTAGCCCTAAATCCCCTTTTGGTCTTGAGATCATCTTTGGAATTTTTGCTTCTGAATCTAGTTGTCCTGGATCTTCATTCCAGATCCAGTTATCCTGAAATCCAGTTGTCCTTTCTCTTGTGTTTCAATTCTATACGCTGGTCTTTGGCAGTCCAATAGAATACCATGGAGAAACAATTTATGCAATGGAGCCATGGTGCTTAGAAACATTAATTCCACTTTTATGGGGAACAATTTATTCCCAGGGTACGGCTTTTTCTCTTTAGGATCAGGACCATTGAGATAGCGGCATAGCAAAAAGATCTGTTAAATTCTTGTCTGTGGGTCAGGATATCAAAATGCCATGTAATTGGAGCTCTTATTTAGAAATATTAAAAACTAGTGCATTGAAAACCAACCTAGTAGTAAATGAGAAAACAGCAAGCCAAGTGGGTTTGTGTAATTTCACTCAATTCTATGTTCTACTTAATTTACCAAGAAAAAATAAGTTATGTTTGAAAATCAGTCACGCAATATTTCTGGCCACTTTTCATAAAAATGGATTATCTGTCATAGTTCTCGAAGACTTTAACCCCGTGTGACATAGCAACATTTTAGGACAGTGCTGTGAACCAGACTTACACAGGCACCAGCCAGCATGGCATGATCATGAGGGCCTCAAAGGCTTGCCTTCCTCAAAATATTAATGCTACCTACAGTCTTCTTGTGTTTCCAAAAGGGCTGCTTTGAATTCATTGCTCAATTGTTTTCTGAAGATGAAATTGTTTTTGCCTTCGTCATTTGCATCTTACTCACCTGTTCATTTTTGTCATCAATGAGAAATACACAGTTTACAAACCTGAAGAGTTTATTTTGATGAAGTTTATTACTAGCTATTATCACCCAGCAGACAACCCGATTGTGGATGACTTTGCTCCATGCAGGGTAAGAATAACAGTAATGGTAGTTGTTATTGTTGCTAGAATTGAGATACAACTTGCATGAACAGGGTAAGAATAACAGTAATGGATCTTTGTTATTGTTGCTAGGATTGAGATACAACTTGCATGAGGTAAACCTGTGTTAACTGTTCAGCTCAATGAATTTTTACATGTCCTAAACCCAAGTGACCACCACCCACAGGATTTTTCCTACCCCTTCCCAGTCAATACACAACTCTATCTCCCTTTCCACATACACCAAGAGGTAAACACTATTCTGACTTCTATCACCACAAGTTGGTTTTTACCTATTTTAGAACTTTTTATAAATGCAATCATTCAGTAGTAGTCGTGTGTTTTTTAAACTTCATATAATATCAGTGAGATTCATTCATCTTGTTGCACTGATGAGTGACTTATTCTTTTTCATTGCTCTGTGATTTTCTATTCTATGAATACACCACAATGTATTCATTCTACTGTTGAGGTACATGTGGGTTATTTCCACTTTTAGATTATTTAAATAAAGCTCTTATTAACATTCTTGTGCATATGGTTTGGTAGTTATACACACTCATTTCTCTTTGATATATATTAAGGAGTTGAATTGATGGGAGGTAGATGGTGGTTCTCTGTTTTTCCCTCTAGATACATTTTCTTTCTGTCTTGCTTTCTGTCTTGCTTTGTGCCCTAAATCACCCTAGTTCCCTTGTACTTGAGCTCCTAGTTGGATTCAGCTAATGGAAGGCCCAGCATTTGACTGAAGAATGGGAAGAGAGAGATTATTTATTCCCTCTCTTCTCTTCCTGCTTCACCACCCTGAGAGTGACTCCATTTTCCTTCAACCACTGCTCCTGTTGGATGACCCTGCTTCCAAGGCTCCAGCTCTCCATTAATGGCTCCATTAATACCGTCCTTCTTTCTTGCCTCTCTAGGTCCAGCAGGCTATTATAGATTCCCAGTTGTTGCTAATTCCTGGGCACTTGAGTCTTCTCTTTCTAGCATGATGCTCTTAGTCCTACCTACATCCCTGGGAAAATGGTTATTCTATTAAAAAAATAAAAAAAAAAATCCAAAGCCTTATAATATGCTTCTTTATTCTTTTAGAGATTATGACTTGTTGCAGAAGAAAATAAAGGGGATTTTGAGATCATGTTGAGATCAGAATGTTGGAGCACGCTAGAAGGTCCTGCTCAGTGTGAGAGAGCTGGCATAGGAAAGATGTTATACTGAAAGGAGTTATTTAGGGCAATTCAAGTGAAAAAATGTGTTGGGTGTGACTAGAACTCTAGATAATACAAAGGTAAGTTTCCCATTCTCAAGGAGTTTTGTCGACAAACAGACCTTGAGTTTGATCTTGACTATGCACAACTCCAGTAAGTCTCAATTTCCTCACTATAAAAGGGAGATGATGATAATACCTATTTTAGGTTGATCAGTGACCCAACTACAATCACACTTCTGAAGCAGTCAGATCATGAAGCAAACCAAGGTAACCATACACACCAGAAGTTTTGTGGTTCCATTAAAGGAATTAATGCAGCAGTGATTGAGTTACCAAGAGGGATTATTGAACTACTATGAGCCTTGGGAGTTAAGGTTCCATACATCTTGTAATTTCCAAAGAGCCTGCAAACATCAACTAAGGATAGAGAAGCTGGCTTCAGGGGTGGCAGGCTAGCATGTTGGTTAAGATGAAACAAAGGCTTGGGGGTCAGATCTGAGTAGGAATCTAGATTGTCTGTTATTGACCATACAGTGTCATATTGTGTGTGTGAGTCTTACACACACAATCACATATTCTCAGTAGCTGCATATGTCAAAGCAAAGCCTGACAGTAATGAGCTGAAATAGAAGCAAGGAAAAATAAAGGGATTTCTGAGAAAATAGATTCTAGTTTGTTTGTGAGCATGCACACTAAAGCAAAAAAAGTTTTGAAGGCAGCTGAGGCTTTGGGCAAATTCTAACAGCATTGAAGGGTGAGGAACTAGGCAAGGAGGCAAACAATGTGATTCTGGCATCCTGCCGGTGATTCAGAAAATACTGATTCAAAAACAAGAACTGTTTTCAAAGGTCTTTTGACAGAGCTGACAGCTCCTCAGTCGTCAGCCACTCTCCAGCGACCCTAATGAGCTCTTCCTTGTCAGATCTTTCTATCTCAACAAGAAACTGCTAGTCTGTCTATCTGCCACCCCATCGTGAGTGCACCTACCTTTGCTTATGCATAATATAAATTATTATTGAATGCAAACACTTGTTCAGGTTGATCAGTTGGTTGTTTCTGTCAACCTACATCAATGTGCTCTTTAATGTGTAAATGACTTAGCAGCAGGAATTGTGTGTAAACGAGTGATCAGAAAGTGCTTTTCTATTGATAAACTAATAGGTTTTACTAAAGAAGTTGCATTCATGAAACTCTTGTAGATTGTAAAATGTTTTACCTTATTTTCCACCATAGCTAGTTATGCGGGGGCCAATAAAGATGACATCCCAAAGAAAGAATGCTTCTTTAAATATGTTTGATAATATTCAAGATACTTGCCCAATTCTGTATAAAGGGCCTGCCATTTTAATTTTAGATGTCAGAACCCTTTCTAAAATTAGCTTTTGTTATTAGGCAACACAAACAATATCATTTTCTAAAATAACCCTTTTTGCTGATTTTTTTTCCTTATTTCTTGCAAAAATTCTGCACTGGCTTCCCCCTCTCTCTTCCATGTTCAGTGCTGTTTTGTATCTTTTGTTTTAATATTCTTCCACAATATAGCATGGGTGATCAACATCATAGAAAAATGGAGTAATTCAAACCTGGTTTGAGTTCCGGTAAAATATTTTTCTTGATTTCCTTTCCCCAGATACATCACTTCTATCATCTGATGTGTCATCAGTGTTTTTGGAATTATCTTTTATTCTATTCCGTCATAAAGTTGCCTTTTCTTTGATTAAAATATCACCAGACACCTCAATTTTCTTAGTGAATTTGCCCCATGTTTGAGGAGAGAAGCTACCCATTTTATATGAAATAAAAACTAAAGTAACAAGTTTAGTGCATTCAAAAAGGACATATGGAAAGAAAACCACACCTATGCTCATCATAGTCAATCTGCTAGAAATCAAAGTTGAAAAGAAAATCTTAAAAGCAGCTAAGGAAAAATGACACATACAGTTAAACGGCAATCAAATTCCTATTTGCAAAAACACCGAAGGCCAGAAGACAGTGTAAGAACGTGCTGAAAGAACAAAACTTCAACCCAGAGTTCTAGCCCCAGAATAAAATCTAAATATCCTTCAAGAAACAGAGCAAAATAACAACATTTTCTGATTAAAAAAAAAATGAGAATGAATTACCAGCAGACCTGTGCTACAAAAAATGCTACAAGAAATCATTCAGTATTAGTCAAAATGATAGTGATGGAAACTGATCCTGAGGAAGGAATAAAGAACACAAAATTTACAGAAAATTGGATAAACACAAAATTAATTTTTATTCTTAATTTCTTCAAGATATATATTTTTTATATATATATGACTGCTTAAAGGAAAAGTTATAATATTATATGTAAGATTTTTGCTGTATGAAAATGTAATGAATGCATATGACAATTACAGCATAAAGGACAGAAGATAAAGGTGAGGGGACTTATATAATGAAAAATTTATTTTATGTGAAGTGGCTCAATATTAATTCTAAGAAGACTGTGGGAAGGTAAAGATGTATGTTGTCATTCAAAAGGAATCACTAAAAATAATGCAAAGAATCAGGGCTAAAAAGCTAATAGATTCATTCAAATTCTCTTCAAATTTGGATTTCAAAATACTTGAAAATACTTGATATGGTACCACTTAATTATGTTTTCCAATTCTGAACCTGTACATTAACCAAGAAAAAAATATGCATTTGAACAAAGTTATGATGTGTACTGTTTACTGAATTTTAAGATATAACAGAATGTTCTTTTTTTTTCTTCTTTATGCTCCAAGGACTGGTTTATGGTCTTTTTATCCTTCAACTTTTATTTTAAAGTTCAGGGGTACATGTGCAGGATGTGCAGGTTTGTTACATAGGTAATGTGTGCCATGGTGGTTTGCTGCACAGATCAATCCATCATCTTGGTATCAAGCCCAACATCCGTTCGCTATTCTTCCTGATGCTCTCCCTTCTCCCACCCCTTTCCTTGGACAGGCCCCAGTGTGTGTTGTTTCTCACCATGTGTCCATGTCTCATAGTTCAACTCCCACTTATAAATAAAAACATGCAGTGTTTGGTTTTCTGTTCTTGTGTTAGTTTGCTGAGGATAACAGCTTCCAGCTCTATCCATGTCCCTAGAAGGGACATAATCTCAATCCTTTCTATGGCTGCATAGTATTCCATAGTGTATATGTATCACATTTTCTTTATCTAGTCTATCATTAATGGACATTTGGGTTGATTCCATGTCTTTCCTATTGTGAAGAGTTGCAATAAACATATGCATGCATGTATCTTTATAATAGAATGGTTTACATTTCTTTGGGTATATACCAAGTAATGGGATTGCTGGGTCAAATGGTATTGCAATCCCCACACTGTCTTTCACAATGGTTGAACTAATTTACACTCCCACCAACAGTGTAAAAGTGTTTCTTTTTCTCTGCAACCTTGCCAGCATCTGTCATTTCTGGACATTTTAATAATTGCCATTTTGACTGATGTGAAATGGTATCTCATTGTGGTTTTGATTTGTATTTCTCTAATGATCCGTGATGTTGAGCTTTTTTTCATATATTTGTTGGCAGCATAAATGTTTCCTTTTGAAAAGTGTCTGTTCGTGCCCTTTGTCCACTTGTTATTTTTTGTTGTTGTTGTTTTTTCTTGTAAATTTAAAACAGAGTGTTCTTGATGAAGACTTCTGTGGTAAAGTTGAAATAATTTGGAGTTTAGGATTTTAGATATAACTGCTAATGTTGTATGAAGTAAGAAAATCATTTTCTCTTTCTCATGACAAACTCTTTGGCCATGTTTTTCTTGTGCTATATTCAGTGGGTTCCTGAGAGGTTTCTGACTTCCCTTTATTTCCATACACATTCTAGGAGCAAATCTAGAAGTTTGTAGTGGGAAAGTGGTATGAATATCACTGGGAAAATAAACAAATAAGCCTGAAATTCCTGAAACACCAATGTGTTAATGTTTTCTTCTCATAATAATAGATGAAAATAATAAATTATAACTGTTGTTTTAAGCAAGCTACGACAATTAAGGTCACCGGGATCTCACCCTAGGATATCTGCCTATCTCACTTAGGAAAAAACAATATGGGCAAATTTCTTTCTTGTTTAGAATCTTTTCAATATATCCATATTTTTATGTATCCATATCCACTTTTATATAATATACTAAGGACAAATGTGCCCATTTCTATCCAAAATTAAACAAAAGAAAAGTGGTAATATGATTTCACCATGGGTGGGGGTCACGCCTGGAGCTGGATTTTGCTACAAATATTTGGGAATGTATTGGTTTGATCTCACACTGCTAATAAAGACATACCTGAGACTGGGTGAGTAAAAAAAGAGGTTTAATTGACTCACAGTTCCACAAGGCTGTGGAGGCCTCAAGAAACTTACAATCATGTTGAAAGCAGAAGCAAATGTGTCCTTGTTCACGTGGTGGCAGGAAGGAGAAGTGCCGAGCAAAGGGGGAAGCTCCTTGTAAAACCATCAGATCTTGTGAGAACTCACTCATAATGAGAACTCACTCACTATAATGAGAATTATGTGGTAACCAGCCCCATAATTCAACAACCTTTCAACTAGTCCCTCTCATGACATGTGGGAATTATGGGTGCTACAATTCAAGATGAGATTTGGGTGGGGACACAGCCAAACCATATCATGGGGTTATAACTAAACTTCCATCTGGGCTTACAATGTACTTTGAAAGAAAGTAATTTGAAAGGTAGAACACTCTTTCCCTCTTATGGAGTAGCTCCTTGGTGTTTCCTGCAAAAACTTAATTATAGCCTTGGTATAACCGTTCTCTCCACTTATCCTCATTCCTTCTGTTCCTATCTATGAATAAGAAATTCCAACTTTTGGGCTCAGAATAATTTGAAAAACTGACATACAAGTAATATTAGAAGTTTGTGTATTAAATTAACTAGGGTATAAATACATATAAAATCTTTTCACCTGTCTTGACTGCCCAGATATTTTCATCTCATCTTTAATGAATTCAGTTATATTTCAGGCAAGATTAGGTGCTTTCAGGTTGATATGGCTGTAAACAAATCCAATTATATTTTAACCCGGAGAAAGGAAGACTTATTTTCATGACTTGTTGGTTGGCCTGGAATTTCATTCTCAACATGAAGAATGCAGCAAAATATAATATGTTAAGGTCTATAGGAAAATGATGGTTCTAAAGTATATGGAGTAAAATTTCAGTTCCACTCTATTTCTAGCTAATGTGAGCTTGAGTAGTTACTTAGATTCTTGAAGCCTTGATTTTCTCATCTAGAAAATAGGGGTAATGATGGTATCCATGCCATAGATTGATTGTAAGTATTAAATTAAATAAATCATTTAAAGTACTTAATACAATGCTTAGCATGTCATAAGCAGTCTATAAATGTTAGTTGTTGTTACCGTATTGATGTTTATTTGGCTTTTCCCATCTCAAGAAATTTCCTTTTTTCAAAGAAACCAAAGTCATTGTTAGCTCATCCCATCAAGTATCCATTAATAATGTGGATAGACAGGTTCATGTTTCATAGCCAGAGGCCCCAATTGCCCACAGTCATCTTGTCCAAAAGAGAGGATAAAAGTCAGCAGGTTGAATTTTTTCCAAACTTCAGCTTGCAGCCTACAGCATCTTGGATCCTCAGCTACTTCAGCCGAAACTCAAGGTTAGTTGGTGTTTTTGTTCTCTCCCTTTTAAATATAAGCTACTTTTCATTCAAATAATGAAAGAATATCAAAATAATGTACTCTGAAATGAATTTTTGTGCTACTCTTGATTTATAAATGTAGAAGAAGTAACAGAAGTGGGAAAATATTTGTAGGTTGAGTCTCATACTGCCTAATCCTGATGCAAGTGTATGCTATAAATCGACACATCTGAAACATATATATCTGGCAATACTTACTCAATGTTCACTTGGGACCAAGAGTAGAGAGATTACCCACTAAATTATGGATGATTCTTCTGTGATTGTTGACTTCAAATCTCTCTTCCATTCTGATTCAAAGTCATCATCTTCTAATCTTTCCTTTGCATCTTGTCCTGATGTCCTTTTATTTATTCATTTTCCAGTAAAATTTTACTGCTTCTCCTCTCCCTCACAGTTATCAGACGACACCTGTTAGGTATCTGCCCAATATACTATATTCTTTCTCTAGCAACTGGCTTTTCATTCATGGGGACACATAGAGAATTTGTTCATGAGCCACGCTTGTCATGTGCAAATCTGTCCTCTTTGTGAAAACCAAGTGGACCAGGGTGGACCCTTACTTTAAGTAAACCAATCAGATGATCCCGAGGGTTTGAAACTGAGAACAAAAGGCAGTCTCTGAGGGGTGGGTGAGTAATAACACATTAGCATATTACACATTTAAACTCAGAAGAAATGAGACAACCTTGGGAACAAAGTAGCAAAGAAAGCCAGTTAGTAGAGAGGGAGAAAAATGAAGCAGAAATAAAGGTAAAGCAAAGGTATGGCTTGAGTCCCTGACAACTTTCTAGGACATGGTTTCAGTCTCCTTTTGATAACAAGCTACATTTCTGCTCTAACTAGGATACGTTCATTAACTCATTTAATAACTTATTCAGTATACATTTTTTGAATGTCCACCAAATACCAGGAATTGTGCTATTTTTCATACCTTCTCTCACTAAATTTTAATTAGAAGTCTAAATCACAACTGACCAAATAGCAAAACAATGGTAAACATTTAATATTTCTGACAACATCCCAAGAAAACTTGGCACTCGGTTCTGGCTATTACTGTACATTTTCAAGTGAAGTCCCAATTGTACTATGACTACTCTTATCTAGGTGAGCTGAAACAAAAGTTCCTATTTAAGAAATGTAGTGTTATCTTCCAAGATTGCACTGGCAAGCAAATGATAATCTCTGAACATGATTATGACCTACTTAAGGTTTTATATAATCACTGCAGAATTTTTATGTGAGAAAGAAAATTCACAGGGCAGCACAAAGAGGATTTTTTAATGTTCACTTGTGAAATATCAATGATTAGGGATATAAGGCTAATGATAGCTAATGCATTATGGCAAAATAAAAATCTTCTGACTTGCTATTTATTTCCTAACTTTCTATCTCCATATAGTATAATGATGCAAGTCCATAAATATCAGTCTGCAGGGAAAAACATATTTTTAGATTATCCTAAATATAAGATACAGAGAAATTACATTTTTTTTTTTTTCTTTGAGTAGTTGGTAATAGGTCTAAGTAATTCGTTAGGAACCTGCTGGTTCTTTTTCCACTGAAGATGAAAAAAATATTAGATCAAGGCACTAAACTTGTATTTAATTCTTCATATTAAATACAAGCCAGAGTTACATGGGTTATTGTCAGAAAGAGGGCATAGGTACTTTGATCACCTCTACTCCCTGAATCTGTGTTCTTACTAAAACTTACCCAGTTTTTAATCCACTGTATGACTTACATCATTACTTCTCTATTTAAACTGCTCAAATCTTACCTTTTCAAAGGGTTTTGTCCTTGCTATTGAATTCCATAGCCTTCTTTCATCTCATTTAGAATAAAATTCTAATTCTTTCCAATACCTTGAAGACCATACCTAATCTTATGCAAGACTTCCTCACCAGTCTTACCTTTTGCCAGTTTCCCTCAGACTCTCATAGGTGTTCAAAGTTGAGCTAGATAAAAATAACTGTATTAATTTTCAAGAGCTGCCGTAGGCAATTACCACAGATCGGGTGGTTTAAACAACAGAATTTTTGTTAAACAACAGAAATTAATTTTCTCACAGCTTTGGAGACTAGAAGTCCAAGATTAAGGTGTTGGCAGGGTTGATTCCTTCTGAGGTCTCTATTTTTGGCTTATAGATGGCTGACTGCTGTGGTTTAAATGTTCCTTTCAAAACTCGTGTTAAAATTTAGTTGCTATTGTAACAGTGTTGGGAGGTGGGTCCTTTAAGAGGTGATTAGGTCAATGCCATTATTGTGGGAATGTGATTCTCTTTCTCTCTGTCTCTCTCTCTTACCCTCTCCCATCAGGCCTTCTCCCTTCTGCCTTTCCAGTATGTGATAACACAGTAAGAAGGCCTTCACCAGATGCCAAACAGATATTGTCATCATGCTATTGGACTTCACAGTCCCTAGAACTGTTAGCAAAATAAATCTCTCTCTTTTTTTAAAAGAAATTTCCCAGTCCGTGGTATTCTGTCATAGCAATGGGAAATGGACTAATACACCATCTAATCCCAGTGTCTTCACATGGTCTTCCCTCTGTGCATATCTTTGTCCTAATCTTCTCTTCTTATAAAGACATCAGTCATATTGAGTTAGGGTGTACACATATGACCCCATTTTACCTTAATTATCCCTTTAAAGGTCTAATCTCCAAATATAGTCACATTCTGAGGTACTGGGGATTAGGACTTTGACATATGAATTTTGGGGAACACTATTCAGGCCATAACAATGGAATTCTTTAGACAATTGATGAATATGCTCTGACAAGTTTGGACATGACCTGTTAAGATCATAAGGGACTTGAGTAGAGGTGACAAAAGAAGTGCAAATTCAATGACTCACAGAAGCTTTGGGTGTGACAGAAACTTAAGTAGCTTGTTTTCTTGGCTGACTAAACTGAAATGTCCATTTTTTTCCAGAAGACTGTCTTCACAGAGTCAAAGTGAAAAAAGAGTAGAGCAGACAGGGACAGCGGTCACTGCACAAAATCAGCAGACTGCCAGGGCAGCCCCATGTCTCTTCAGAACGTTGGGACAAACTAAAGTTGGTCTCAGGAAGAAACTGCTTCTCATGTTCTCATAAGAAAGTGAGTCTTGTGAAAAATGGCACTGTAAGAAAATACTTTCCCTTCCATTTATCAAAAAAATATCCAATGAAATGACTATGCAAATAGCAAATAACATGATGGATTAGGATAGTATTATTAAGGATTTTAGAAACAAACTTTTTCAGGTAGTCCCTGAAAATTCTTCTGAATAAATAAATAAATGCAACATTGTCTAGCTCAGGCAAAACCCCACAGATTTATCATATTATTAAAAGGAGAATAAAAGGTGGAACATTTAATGTCCTAAAAGATTTAATGAGGCTGCCTCAAAGACATGAATGAAAGCTCATTTTTAAATTAACTATTCTCTCATGCGGGAAAATATAAACTGAAACAAACAATAATAAACAAAAAACGATGCTTTTTTAAAACAAAACAACAGCATTATAATGGATTCTCCCAGAGTAGTGACTAAAGTCTTCCCATTCAAAGAGGGGGAAACTATCAGTACTTATTGCTTACGGTATATTTATTATTGCCCTTTGTCTTGCATTGAAACATGTTTATATTAGGATATATTTGATGGAATATGCTTCAAAGAGAAAGAGTTAGAATTCTAACCCTAGAATGCTACAATTTTATTCTATGATTCTCTCAATAGTCCATTGGGAGTATGTTTTGACACAGGCTTCATGAAGCAGTTATCTAAGATATTGAAGTTGGAAACACTGCAAAGAAAATTTTAGAATTTTGCCTGAAAAGAGTCAATAGCAGCCTCTTGCTCCCAAACTCTCTTAAAGGGAAAGCTGAGCAACTATGGTTTCTGTGCTGTATTAGTTCGTTTCACAGTGCTATAAAGATACTACCTGGGACTATTAACAAATTACCTGGGATTGTTAATAAATTTATTAACAAAAGGGGTTTTTAATTGACTCACAGTTCGGCATGGCTGGAGAGACCTCAGGAAAATTAGAATCATGGTGGATGGTGAAGGGGAAGCAAGGCACCATGTCTTACATGACAGCAGGAGAGAGAGAGAGAGAGAGAGAGAGCAAAGGGGAACTGCCAAACACTTTTAAAATCATCAGCTCTCATGAGAACTCACTTACTATCATGAGTACAGCATGGGTGAAACCATCCCCATGATCCAATCACCTCCCACCAGGTCCCACCCCTGACGCATAGGCGATTACAATTTGAGATGAGATTTGGGTGGGGACAAAGAGCCAAACCATATTATTCCACCCCTGGCCCCTTTCAAATCTCACATCCTTCTCACATTTCAAAACCAATCATGTCTTTCCACCAATCCCCCCAAGTCAACTCATTCCAGCATTAACTCAAAAGTCCAAGTTCAAAGTCTCACCTGAGACAAGGCAAGTTCCTTCCACCTATGAGCCTGTGAAATAATAAAAAAGTTAGTTACATCCAAGATACCATAACGGTGCAGGCATTGGATAAATGTTACTGTTACAAATAGGAGAAATTGGCCAAAACAAAGGGACTACTGGTCCAATGCAAGTCCCAAACCCAGCAGGGCAGGCATTTAATCTTAAAACTCCCACATTTCCTGTGACTCCATGTCTCACATTCAGGATATGCTGATGCAAGGGATGGGCTCCCAAGGCCTTGGGCAGCTCCACTTCTATGGCTTTGCAGGATACAGCCCACAGCTGCTTTCATGAGCTGGCAGTGAGTGTCTGTGGCTTTTCCAAGTGCATGGTGGAAGCTGTCAGTGGATCTACCACTCTGGGGTTTGGAGGCTGGCAGCCCTCCTCTCACAACTTCTCAAGGTAGTGCCCCAGTGGAGACTCCATATGGGGGAACCATCCCCACATTTCCCCATTGTCTTGGCTATTAACATTTGGCTCCTCATTACTTAGGCAAATTTTTTCAGCCAGCTTGAATTTCTCCCCAGAAAATGAATTTTTCTTTTCTACCACATGGTCAGGCTGCAAATTTTCCAAACCCTTATGCTCTGTTTCCCTTTTAAACAAGTTCCGATTTCAAACTGTCTTTTTGTGAATGCATATAACTGAATGCTTTCGGAATAAGCTAGGTCACCTCTTGAGTTCTTTGATGCTTAGAAATTTCTTCCGCCAGATACGATATCCTAAATCATCTCTTGAGTTCAAACTTTTACAGATCTCTAGGGCAGGGGCAAAATGCCACCAGTATCTTTGCTAAAGCATAGCATGAGTGACCTTTACTCCAGTTCCCAATAAATTTCTCATCTCCATCTGAGACCATAACAGCCTGGACTTCATTGTCCATATCACTCTCAGCATTTTGGTCAAAACCATTCAACAAGTCTCTAGGAAGTTTCAAACGTTTCCACTTCTCCGTCTTCTTCTGGGCCTTCCAAACTGTTCCAACCTCTGCCTGTTACCCAGTTCCAAAATCATTTCTACATTTTCAGATTATCTTTATAGCAGTGCCTCACTCCCAGTACAAATTATCTGTATTAGTCCATTTTCACACTTCTATAAAGATACTATCTGAGACTGGGTAATTTATAAACAAAAGAGGTTTAACTGACTCCCAGTTCCCCATGGCTGAAGAGGCCTCAAGAAACTTGGAATCATGGTGGAAAATGAAGGGGGAAGCAAAGCACCTCTTACATGTGGCAGGAGAGAGAGAGAGCAAAAGGGGAACGGCCAAACACTTTTAAAATCATCAGCTCCTGTGAGAACTTACTGTTATCATGAGAATAGCATGGGGGAAACTGTCCACATGATCCAATCCCTTTCCCACCAGGCCCTCTCCTGACACGTGGGGATTACAATTTGAGATGAGATTTGGGGACAGAGAGCCAAACCATATTTAATGGTGTGTGTATGCCTGTGGATGCGAGGGTTACTTTACCTTTATTATGAACACTTGAAGTGAATTCAAATTGTTCATTGACTAAAAGGTTGAGATGCAAATATAATATCTGAGATAAAAAAAGTGGCTTCCTAGAAATGTTCATAATAATTAGACATGCGCTGGGATTTATTTGCAGAACAATTTAAAACTTAAGCTTTGTATATTAATTCCTATGAGAATTTGACACATTTTAGATGGTTGCCTAGATTTAAACACAAGGAGATGATTTTGAAAATTACTTTTCTGTTCTAATTTATGCTGAGCTCTATCCAGAGATAATATAGTTGTTATATTCTTTTAAGACATTTAAATCTGCCATTGAGCCTCTTATTGATGTGTTTGATGGACTGATGAGTTATGATGCAAGCAATTAAAGTCTTCTAGACACTATATTCTGAGAAACTATTTATATACCATCAAGGCATCATGAGATCTGTTTTTCTAATATTGGACTGACATGGAAAAGTTCATCAGTAAGTTTACTTTTCAGGCAAAATTTGTCTTAGAATATAAAAATATCCCTTCTGACTTTCTGATATTAATAACAAGTTTATGCTTTAATAACAAATTCATGCTTTAATAACAAGTTTCAATCATGTTTATGTTTAATTCCACTGCCTGGGTTATTCATTACCAAGCAGTCTAGGTCAGCAATTAAGACCTTGTGAATAACACATATTCCAACCTACACATGAATGACCTTTGTCAATTCGTTCACCTACTCTGGCACTCGTGTTTTTATCTTTTTGATAAGGGCTTAGACAAGGTTTTCAGTCATTGCTGTGCATCCAAAATAAACTTGGTGTTAGTTAATCTGAGGACGGTCTGAGTATCTCTGCCTGCAAAGCTCCTGAGATAATTTATTTGTGCTGTGAGGGTTGAGAACTACCCAACTAGATAATGTCAGCCTTCTAGCTCCACTATTTTAAGGTTCAAAATTTTTTTTCTTACACAATGATAGATCATCAGCCTTTATTATTTGAGATGAAATTGTAGAGTTTTGTCCTGGTGAGAGTTTGGAAGTGAGGGTTGAAATTTCACCTTGCTTTCTGTGTGAGAGCCCCTAAGAGCTTATCTTTGGACAAAGGTAGAGGTGCCTATGGTGGAGAAAAGGAGCAGGAATGGGAGAGCTGATTTGAGAATGTGCTCCACATTCCAAAGACTTTTAGGAGCCTGGAGTGACAATCACTAAAACAAAGTGGAAAAACCAGTACTGAGTGGTAAGCTTTTCAGATACGATGACACTTGGTCAGAGAAATGTGCAAATCCTAGGATTTCCGGGAAAAAATGTGAACTACATTTTCTCAATAAATACAAAGATAGTTTTTGAATTAGGAAAGAACACAGGTCTGTAAAAAACAAAGAAAGAAATACAGTGTAGTAGGAAGAAAAACAAAAACAACAAAAAGGCTTCTATTTTTGCCAAACTCAACCTGCCGCTTTTCAGAAGTAGGCAGGGCTTATATTTTGTTGTGACTCCTTCTAGATGTTTCCTTTGTTTAAACAATCCTATCAAATATTCATGGACTCTATCCATTGATATATTATTTAAAATCAGATTAACATCATCACAGTATAATGATGATTCTATTTTTTTCTCCCATCAAGTGTATTGAAACAATATATGGTATATGCCACACCATGCAAATGTAGATCACTCCTTTAAGGAGTGTTTCAGATTCTTGTTGAAAAATATGTACCATAATTTAGTAAGTCAGTTCTTTACTGGTGAATATTTTAATCATTTCCAGTTCTTTGCCCCTGTGAAATATTCAGTAATGAGCATCCTTGTTCATATATATTTGATCAATTGCACAGGTATCTCTGTACAGTAGATCTAATGATATGAAATACTTGGGATGAAAGGATTTAAAGTGTGGATACATTTCCAAATTGCCCTTCTAACCTGTAATATCGATTTATGAGGACAGCAAGACTATTGAAAGTTTCTGTTTTGTCACAACTATTCCAACCTGAGGAATGATCAGTATTTTGGATCTTCAACATTTTGATATGAAAATTCTTATTTTGTAGCTTTAATTAACATTGCCTTAATTATCAATACAATTTTAAAAATAAGTAAATTTACAAAGAGACTCCCACTTGCCTACCAACAATACAAAAATTACATAAGGTTTTTAGTCAGATGGTAATAAAAAAAAAACTAAAAGCATATATTGGAGGGACTTACGCAGAATGCAGGCATTAATTTGCATTTTCTAATCAGAAATGCATTTATTTTTCTCTTTGTCCTCTGCAGTTCTCCAATTTGAATATTCAGCAGGAGAAGAAGGCTGACTGAATACTTAGATTTAACAACAATGGTTAAACATATTCCTTTCTTATGATTCTGCTCCATCTTTCTAAGGTGAAACATTTCAAGCAAAGTAAATCTTAATTTTGAATTCAGATGGCTTACTGCTGAAATCATTATGAACACAATGGAAACGGGAAACTTTTCAGAATATTTTACCTCTGTAGACAAATTGGCACTTTCAAAGAACATTAGAATGACGTGGATCCCATGCACCCATGTTCATCACTCTTAATCCCCTGCCCCCAGCTTTGTCAACGCCAAGGAAGATGGATGCCCTACATTGAGGATGGCCCTCAACATGAACTTCCTGTGCTGGCTGGCTGGCACCAAGTTTTCCAAAATGATCTGTTCTAGCACATTTGCTCTCTCACCAGGC
The DNA here is from genome assembly GCF_003255815.1 of Theropithecus gelada. NCBI lineage: Eukaryota > Metazoa > Chordata > Mammalia > Primates > Cercopithecidae > Theropithecus > Theropithecus gelada. Next base: position 51,150,509 of record NC_037679.1, on the reverse strand, counting down.
TGTCCTTTTCGCCTGTTCCTGTCCTCCCCCTCTCTTCCTGTTCCAAGCCTGTCATCACTCTTCTGGCAAAATTTTCCTTGCTGCAAGGAGCAACCTCTCTCAACCAGTGCAATCACACATTTCTTTCACGGGACACTCATCGAAGGGAGCATCCTCCACTCACTATAGCCTCATCCTTTAGTAGCCTCACTCCCTTTCTCTCTCTTTCATCTTAGCTACAGGGCCTGTGTTATCTGGCTCTTTTCCTTTGTCATACATTAGTTTATCAAAACTCTGGTCCCTTTAGTCAACATGAGTGTCCAAGAGCATGCACTTGGATCAGGCCACTGCTCTTGGAGCCAACAGAGTAGTATGCATGATGAATTATGAAACTCTTTTCCTGACAAGTTTAGAATGTCTGGTTCTGCCAGGGCACTGGACCAATGAATGGGAACATGTGTGACAAATCAGAAAATTCTTTTTGGGAAATGCTAGGGAAGAGAAATCTGCAGTCGACTACTGTGACAAACTGAAGATCTGATGAAAACCCTTCATGGGTGACCTGGAAGCAAGCCACTTTTCATTTACATTTGGAATTTAGAGACTGCTTAAGATTTAGCTAATATAGTCCGGGCTTGATTTTTTTTTTTTTTTTGACTGACAACAAACTCTTTCTCTGTGTTTTGTTTTATACAGTGTGTGTGTGAGTTAAATATCTATTGATGCTGTAAACACAAGCATTTAGTTTGATGAGTAGGACTAATGCTTTCATCTATTTAGACAGCAAACGCCATGTCTCCTTTCACATGCCTCTCTGTCTCTGGGGATTGGCTGTGCAAGACTTGTTAAAAGGGTTTCTATTCTGCTTATATGAATGCTCTGGATGCAGATTTTACACACAAGAGACAAGTTCAGCTGCTATCGAATTTTCTTTGTCCCATTCTCCTTTCTTATAATCACAAGACTAAGCACCTAGATGTGTAAAGCCAGGTATTTTTAGCATGAGATACATACTTGTACACATGAACAATCGTCACATTTCTCAACACCCATGAATTATTCACCTTGGATTTTTTTCTCCGTGCAGTAGGTATAGATTCTCTTTTTATCCCTTGCACTTCCAGCTTTCTCTTTTTTTCATACCTCCCTTTAAAAAATGTTAGTAAAGAAAGAATTGAAGTTTTATTAGGATTTTTTTTTCTTGAGACAGGGTCTCACTCTGTCTCCCAGGTTGGAATGCAGTAGCACAATCTTGGCTCACAGCAACCTCTGCCTCCAGGGCTCCAGTGATCCTCCCACTTCAGCCTCCCCAGTAGCTGGGACTACAGCTGCACACCACCATGCCCAGCTAATTTTTGTATGTTTTGTAGAGACAGAGTTTCACCATGTTGCCAAGGCTGGTCTTGAATTCCTGGGCTCAAGCAATCCACCTGCCTCAACCTCCCAAAGTACTGGGATTACAGGTGTGAGCCACTGTGACCAGCCAGGATAATTTTTAATAGCTTGACACATATATCTCATAATAGGGATAGTCTTGTTCTGATACTTAACATCCATTGCCTGTATCATTCCTATCCTATGTTTCCTGACAACAAAATAAAAAACACTCTAAGTCCATTGAACACTTCTCTTTGTCCCTCTCTTGATGCATCATTTAGGGAGAGAATAATTTCACTGTCTTTGGCTCTATTCACAGTTGCTATTTACACTGAGTTCAAATGTGCTCAATTTAATTGAATGTCTTACATTTTATCTGAAAATCCTGAATTATATCCTGTACTGTGGGTATTACTGTGTTATGATAGTTGCCTGTACCTTATAATAACCATGGAGGAAAATAGTTGAACAGGAACAATTGCAGTGAAACTATAAAAAAGTTTTTACTTCTCTGAGGCAAAGGACTCTATTGGATTTATTTCCTTCTATATCCTCAGAGCCTAGCACCCATAAGTACTTCACAAGTATTTGTCAAATGACTTAAAAGATGGTAAATATTGAGCAAATCAGTTCCTATGTCTGTCTCTGCTTTACCTTTGATTCAGTCAAACTTTTTCTCTAAACAGCCAGATAGCAAATATTCTAGGCTTTGTGGGCCACATAGTTTCTGTTGCAAGTGTTCAATGCCAGCAAGATGGCAGCCATAGACCATATGTAAACAAATGAATATGGCTGTGTTGCAATAGAAATTTATTTATGAAAACAGGCAACAGGCTAGATTTGGCCTATAGGTAAAAGTTTGCTGACATCTCTTACAGGTCCATGTCCCACACTCCTACCCCCCAAAATGTGTATATAATGGTGATCTGTCCCAACTTTTTCTGGGTGGCAGTGGTGGTGGAGTGGAGAGTGGAGAGAAAACAGTTATGATGACAAATATAGGCCATCTCTCTCTACAACTCTTTAACCACCAACCATCCCATGGAGAATATGAATACCTTCCTTTTTTGTTGTTTTGTTTTGTTTTGTTTTTTTAATGGAGTCTCACTCTGTCACCTAGGCTGGAGTACAGTCGTGCTATCTCGGCTCACTGCAACCTCTTCCTCCTGGGTTCAAGCAATTCTCCTGCCTTGGCCTCCTGAGTAGCTTGGATTACAGACACACATCACCATGCCCGGCTACTTTTTTGTACTTTTAGTAGAGACAGGGTTTCACCATGCTGGCCAGGCTGGTCTCAAACTCCCAACCTCATGATCCGCCCCCCTTGGCCTCCCAAAGTGCTGGGATTATAGGTGTAAACCACCACGCTGGCCGAATATCTTCCTTTTAATTCACAAACCTGGTAATAGCCTCAGGGAGCCTTAACTTAAGTGTTGTTGAAGCGTCTAAGATGCCAATAGTGAATGGTGTCACTAAAACTAATGTTTTTCAGTATTAAATTTTTTTTAATTTTGTGGGTACTTAGTAGGTGTATATATTTGTGGGGTACATGAGATGCTTTGATGCAGGCATGTGATGTGAGATAAGCCCATCATGCAGAATGGAGTATCCATCCCCTCATGCATTTATCCCTTGAGTTACAAACAATCCAATTACACTCTTTAAGTTATTTTAAAATTTACAGTTAAGTTATTATTGACTAGAGTCACCCTATTGTGTTATCAAATAGTGTGTTACATTTATTCTTTTTCTTTTCCTTTTTTTTTTTTACCCATTAACCATCCCCATCTTAGTTTTTTTGTTGTTAATAAAACAAGGGCAGCTCTCCATGAGAGCACCTTCTCTGGTTCATGCTTCCGGAAACACAGTTCCCAAGGTGAATGGGCTCATGACTCACATGGTAGCCTCTCTAGGGGCTACACAGTGGGTTGCTCTTCTCTAAATAGCACCCTGGGACACTGGGGTTCCAAATAAAAGATGCCTGGACATCAACAACTGGAGCCTCATGAGACACCTAGAATCAGAAAGTGGTAGGTGATGGTTTTGTAGGTTTTGATTAGTGTTTAAATTCAGTACCAGCTTCTTTCTCTATAATATGGATTAGCTGCGCTAGACAGAAGCCAAACCCTGTCCAGTTTTCAGTGTCGAAGCAATGGGAGAAGGGTTTCCAGCTCTGGCTGAAGGTCATCCAATAGGTAAGCCACTGAAAGGCACCGATGTGGGGGAGTGTTGGTTGCTGCTGTGATCCCTGAGGCTCTGGGTCCCTGAGGAAGTTTACTTGCCAAGTATGTCTATTATCTGGTACTCACTGGTGCAACCTGTCTGACCACAAAGGAGAGAGAGTTTGTATGAACACCACTGCTAACTTGTCTGTGCAAATGCACATAAACAGCAAAGGCAACAGCAGCACATAAAGAAAGAAAGGATATTCTTCATGGAAAAGGATTTATTTGGAGTGTTCTCTAGTCATTCTTCTTATTTTTCTTTCTTTTTCAATCATTAAGTTTTCTCTAGCTCTTTTAAATCTTTACCTGTTTAGGCATAGAATGTTTTCCTGATTTACATATGTCTTTCTCCTTTTATACTGAGAACGGACCTGTTTTTTTAAAATATAAATATGTGTATATATATCTATTTCTATAGATCTAGATATGTATGTTTTTCTATATGTATAGATATAGATATCTACAGATATAGACATGTATATGTTTTTCTCCATTTTTTTTTTTTATTTTTCCTTTCTTTTCTCCATGAACTACTTATTCCTTTCTCAACTGCTCCTGATCCTTAATGATTGAGCCCAGGTATCAGTTTCTCCTCCAGAGTCTTTTCCTACCTTGGAAACCCCATCTCCCCAACCCCGACCAGGTATATGCTTTCCTTGTGTGTATATTGATCACTGCATTCATAGAATTATGTGATAATTACGTATTTGTGTGAGTTTTTTGTTACTTGATGTAATCATCTTTGTTACCCAACCTAAGCACCCTGGCTGTCACATGGTTAGCCTTCAGCAGAATGAGTGTGGTTGTTTAGCATTGAGCCTCATAAAGGTTAAATGTGACCAGAGCTAGAGAGGTGGGAAGTAGCAGATGAAGGATTCTGGCCGAGTGTGCCCCAGACTCCTAAACCACTGCCTCTTCAGATTAACCTACTTTTATAGTTCAGGAATGCCTGGCCATCTGCAGTAGATGGCTTGGTAAGAACAATATTCAGTTCTTTCTCCTGAGGTTTTTTCATCTTTTCTTCTATTTTCACTCTCCTAGCCAGGGCAGCCATCTGACTCCTTAAAGAAAATCCCGAGGTGGAGCTGATGGGACACAGATTTCCTGGGTGCTTCCTGGGCCCTGCTGGCTTCTTGCATGGGCTTCTCTCATGGGAGGGATCTCTTTTCCTTATCTTTCCCCCAACTACCCTATCTCCAAATGCTGAGGCCTCCCATTAGATCTCCCTGTCCACAAATCCCCAGAAACTACTGAGGCCTCCCATTAGATCTCCCTGTCCACAAATCCCCAGAAACTACTGAGGCCTCCCATTAGATCTCCCTGTCCACAAATCCCCAGAAACTACAGATGCACTCTTCAGCCCTCTCCCTATCACACAGAGCTGTTAATAAAACAGTGTATCACTGAAATGATCTTAGGGTTGTCTGATAGTCCCAGGGGGATAAGTGTTTCCTCCCACATCAACAGAAGCCACATAAATAGCCCATGTTTATTTGTGACTTTCTGATTTCCTAATATTGTTTGGGAGAACAAAATCATAGTTTATTACCACATACACACACACACACACACACTTCTGATGTTACTCACCCTAGAGGACAGCTTCATAGAGTACCATAGTCACTAGCCCCTTGTGGCTATAGAACCCTTGAAATGTGGTTAGTGTGACTGAGGAACTGCCATTTTTATTTCACTTAATGTATTAAAATGAATTTAAATTTAATCACACATGATTAGTGGCTACTGTAGCTTACAAAACAGCTTTAGAGCATCTGCTCTCCCGACTTCAACATGGGGCTTTATATCAATCTTACTATTTGATAACAGACTGAAGATGTAAAATTAGTTGTTTGATTAGACTACTTCTCCATAAATGTCCCACTAGAGAACCACCTTGGACAACAATTCTCGGGGTACCCTGGAAGTTTAATAAATGTGAAAAGGAAAATAACTTTTTGCTGAAAGGGAAAATAAATTTTTAATTATAATCCATATATCCTAAATAGTTTTTACAAACCTTCAAAAGTTATGTTGTATATATGAGGGGAGGGAATTTATACTTTATATGGAAGCTCACTGGAAGCTTAGATGAAGATGAATCTGGTGACAGTGTCCTGAATTCAGCTACCAGTTATATAGCACATGTGACCTTGCATAAATCACTTTCCAAATGTCTGGTCCCTCATTTGTAAATTAGGAACCCACCCAAAGTATTCCACAGAGTTTCTGGGACTAAATGATATAATATAGAGGCAACCGCTTTGTAAAATGCTATAAGGATGACATTTGCTATTAAAATTTAATTGATAGTATCATAATTCTGTAATCCTTCCAGAGTAATTCAGTGTCAACAGCAACGGTGGTGGAGAGGAGTCACACTTTCCTCACCTTTAATTGTAAAGTAATTCAGAAAAAGAAAGAAATTCTACTAGTCATTATGGTAAGTAAAGAGGGATTGCTTTTATATTAATGCACGGAAATATTTGTGTGTGTTCGTGGACTTTCCAGTTATCCAAACCAATCTTGTTTTAAAAGCCAAATTTTAACTTATATGATTTTCTTTTCTGAGGTAGTCCCAACTTTAGGATTTTTCTCCTGTTTTTATAATAAAAGGATCTTTCAGAAAAACATAATAAGCTTTTAATTTCATTTATTATGACTCAGTCAGTATTTTGATTTGTAATCTCCTGTCCTTCGGCCAAAGCCTTCAGGGCAATGCTTACTTATGGTGAGTACCATTTTTCTCACTCATGGGGACAACAATAATTTTAGACACTTAAATATACAAATGTATCTGTGGAGTCATCCCCAAATGACAAAAATTTATTCCAAAAGACAGGAAAATATGCGCCCTTTTCTTATTTTGCACATCTGAGAATGCCCAACTGAATTTCAGTTTCTTTCAGACAATCCAGAGTATTTTTAATAAGAAAAATGTTTTTTTCTTATGGTCATCTATAAATGTTTTTTAAAATCTAAATGTCCCAGTCTTAGCTAGTATGTTTTATTTACATTTTCCAATTTCTAGACTGAAATCTAAACACTCTTTTAATTGACAGATAAGTGTAATAGGTTTCAAAACAATCCATTTTATTCTATTTACTTTAGTGCATTTGAAACAATTGATATATGGCTCATGTTCGTAAGCATTTAATAACGAAAGTGCTATTTTATCCTAAACAATGAATCAGGGAATGCCTTGGCAATCTAATTTTTGGCTTTTGGGGCTTTATATTTTACACTTTAACACTCCAGCCAAGGCTAAAGTCTAGATACTTTGAGTTTGTATAAAAATACATTTAAAAAATAAGCCGTTCTATAAAATGTAACATAAATATTTGTAGCCTAAAGCCATTCACATGTTATAAAGTTTTCTGGAATGTAACACCATGGATAAATATTCCAATATGGGTTAATATCACTTAAAGTCATCTTCATGTTACATGAATCTTCAAGACATGTTTTAATCTTTAAGATGTGTGTCAGTTGATCTAAGTTAGAACACGCATTCAAGACTTTGAGAGCACAGAACTAAACATAATGCTTCCCCTCAACTTCACAGAAAATCCAGAAGAGCTAAAAAAAAATGTACCATGGGAGTACAGTTAAGTTGTATTCAGGAAAAAATAGTTGCTTTGATTATGTTCAGACATTCCCACAATTATTTTTTTTGGAAGCAAGTTGGATCTTTTAAGCAATCTACAGCTACTATTTCTGAAATAGTTACTATTATGGCAAACTGGGAATTTCATAGGTGCCAGACTCTGTCATAGTGTAGTATCTCATTTAATGCTCAGACACCCTTTCATGATGTGAGTAGGATTCTTAGTTTACACATGAGGAAGTGGAACTCAGAGAGGCTTGGTCAAATCAGCAGACAAATTATCATTAGTTTTAACAACAACGTGTTTAGATTTTTATTTTTTTTAGTGGATGAAAGAAACATGGAACTTGTGAAGTGAAGCAGCAGTACTAGTCTACCATCATGTTTGGACACAGTGCCTCCAACATCCCTGCCATGTACATCTTCCCTTCACTTTATCTTTCCCTGTTAAGATTCTATTCATTCTCCAAAGCTCAGTCCAAATGCCACATCCTCCCTAATTTTCTGGTATGAATGTCCCATTCCTCTTACGTTTCCTTGGTGTGTTGTTAATATTTCTATTAGAACTCTGGCAGCAATGCATTCATTAAAAGAACACTTACGGAGTACCACTTTGTACTTGGTGCAAGAGTTAACTGTGATAAGGTCTATCTCTCCCTGAGAATAGAGTCTTTGTCTTACTCACTTTTATGCTTTATATATATATATATATATGTGTGTGTGTGTGTGTGTGTGTGTGTGTGTGTATGTATATATAGCATATAGCAGAGAAACTTGCTCATAGGTATGCAACAGAGATTTGAGTAGAGTTCCATTCTGGCCACTCACTGAGTCACATCCAACAACCTCCTCAACATTTTTTTAAATAAAATAGGAAGCAAATAGATGACACACTTAGGGTACTCTCTCATATATTGAAGAGTTCATAATCAGGAACTCCCACAATTGGAGAGTTAGGTGTGTACTTCAGTTGCTGTCACAAACTGCTTTAGAATGCCGTCAACATTTACTGTGAAGGTTTTTCCTTCTCCCAGATTTTTCTTTCAATTCATTTAGGAGAAAAAAAACATTTATTAAATATTACTGAGGCTTTAACACCTTGCAGTTTCTATTTGCTGCTAGCAAGGGAAAGCTTTTTAGAGCTCTCGTGGGATACAATGGCTAGAGAGGAGAATAATGGAGCTGGAGCATCTAGGAGAAATAAGCCCTAGGATGAATCAAAATTACACAAAAATAAAGGAATCTTGAGATTTTCCTGGATGCTGCCAACTCACTGACATATTTGGCTATAACCCAGCATCATTCTGCATATTCTGTACATTAAAATATAAAGTGATTTATTTAGGAATATCAAGAATGTCTCTCTCTACATAAGGTCCAATCAAAAAGCATAGTAAGGATCTTATGCAAGTCATCTCTAAAGATCAAACACTAACCATGGTCCACAGCAAGGCATGTTGCAATTTACAATTAGAGTTACGTTCACATGTCTATTTTTAAGATAATCGTTTATTAAACTAAAATTTTTAAAAAGCTTGTTACAAAGGGAGCACATAATTCTGACATTTATGTTTTCTGAGGCTGATTTCTTGTTGAGAATTGCAAAAGTGTGAAATTTTTATATTTTCTGATATGTAAACTAATGTGGAATGACTCATGACTGTTGTAATTAACATAGAACATCTCATTAAAAAAACAGATAACTAAGCTTAGTGATAGATATTGAAACGGTATTCCTAGCCATAAAATTATGTAATAATTGGTGATATGTTTTGGATTTGTGTCTCTGTTCAAATCTCATGGTGAATTGTAAACCCCAGTGTTAGAGGAAGAGCCTGGTGGGAGATGAATGGATCATGTGGGTTGACTTCCTCCTTGCTGCTCCTGTGATGTAATCTGGTTGTTTACAATTGTGTACCACCTCCTTCTTCATTCTCTCTCTCCTGTCGCCATTTGAAGATGTGCCTGCTTCCCCTTTGCCTTCTGCCATAATTGTAAATTTCCTGAGGGCTCCCTGGTCATGCTTCCTTTACAATCTGTGGAACCATGAATCCTTTAAACTTCTTATCTTTATAAACTACCCAGTCTCTGGTAGTTATTTATAGCAATTTGAGAGTGGACTAATACACTTGGTTGAGAACATTCTTTTGTGTTGGTATTAATTTCTAAGCATTAACCATAGGCTGTAAATAATAATGGCAATCTCTCACATTTGAATAGAGCTTATAAATTCTCAAAATTTTTTTTAGATTTACTCAAGGATGAATTAATATTAGAGTGCTAGTTGTGTAAAGAACCTTATATGTTATCTCATTTCATGGTAAAAATTAGGAAGCAAAAAGATACATTTTGAACTTGTTAAAGTTTGCTCAGCTAATACAGGGCAGATATTCAAATTTAGGTTTTTCTGATATTTTGAACTCTTCAAAGTCTTTGTAATATCCCCTTGAAAACTGATAAGGAATTCCAGTGATTTGCCCAAGGTCATAATTCATGGCAGATTAGAACCCAGAATTCCCATCTTTTAGTTATTTCCATACGCTCTATTACTCTATGCTTTATGCATAGATATCAGAAAGTCAAGATTAATTTTTAGTGTTTAAGATTTTTCTTTTCTTATAAAGGTTAAATGTGGTTTGGATAGGAAAATCTGCTGCCAAGGACTGCTTACCTAACTAGAAATATTGTATAAAGCCTGAAGCAAGTAATCTGAGTAATTAACCTCAATGATGTAAACACTCTTTTTCATAGAGTCATCCTATATACAGTAAAAGTTATCTTAAGCATCATTTTACTAATCAGGAAGTATTCCTCTGACAATCTCTTCCATCTGAAATCTCTTAGGATTCCATATAATGCAGTATTTGGGCTCCAGTGGTACACATATAAGAGCTCTCACTTAGAGTTAAATTGTTTCCAATTAAATTGACAACACTTTAGGAAACAGGGACCATGCATTTTTCAAAATTGCTTTCTTGAATCTCAGATATTATGCAAGTAAGATAGTATATACATTTGTAGAAATTTGCTGGAAAAAACTTTAGAACCCAGCGTGCAGCCCACTCTCTGGAATAACAAATGTAATAGATTCAAGGACAATAGTCCCATACAAGCAAGTATTAATAATTAGCTATTTTGTGACCAGAGGAAAGTGATACATTTCCTTTCACAAAATCCAGTTGCTTCTATACATATACTTAGCTCCAGGAATATAGCCCTATGCATTTGCTCCTAAGTAAAATGAGGAAATAATCTATTGAGTCCATTGAGGTAATGGGACTTAAAATTAAGTTGTAAACACCTTTGGAAAATGTTGAGTTCCAACTCTCACACAAGACTGAATACAAATCTTTTTATTGTAAAGACCATGTATTGCCTTTCCTCCAGTTCAGCGAAATTGGAGATAGGAACGATGGATGTTTACTTGATGAGGCACAGACTCACATGACATCTAGTAGATTGCTGCTTCAATGGCCTAAGTGGCATTTTAGAGATTAAAGGAATCAGTGTGCCTCTGAAAATACCTTGCATCCAAGGACTGGTTGGGTCAGGCCCAGTAAATATTAGCAATATCAGTTGATTATTAAAAAAATCCAGATTCTCAACAATCTCATCAGGAATCCAGGCCAAGAAATCTGAGACAGATTGGCTCACCAGGTCAATACTCATGATTCAGAAGTCAGTGTGTTGGCATCGGCTATGAACACTGAGGTAATTACTTATCTTATTTTTTAAAGATATGTAGTATTTTTTAAAGATACGTAGTATCTTTCTTTCTTTTCTTTTCTTTTTTTTTTTTTTTTTTGATGGAGTCTTGCTCTGTTGCCCAGGCTGGGGTGCCCTGGTGTGATCTCGGCTCACTGCAAGCTCTGCCCCCCAGGTTCACGTCATTCTCTGCCTCAGCCTCCAAAGTAGCTGGGACTACAGATGCCCGCCACTGCACCTGGCTAATTTTTTGTATTTTTAGTAGAGATGGGGTTTCGCCCTGGTCTCGACCTCCTGACCTCATGATCGGCCCCGCCGGCCTCGGCCTCCCAAAGTGCTGGGATTATAGGCGTGAGCCACCGCGCCCAGCCTGATATGTAGTATCTTTCTTAAGATATACAATAGACAGCAGCCTTTTTATGGCATGGATCCCTCCTAGGTGCCATCTGTAGAGTTTAAGCTAGGAAAGGTCACTCATTTGTATCTCTTGCTTGTTTATAGCATCTGGGCTGCCAGTTAGTCAAAGGTCTTAGTTTCATAATGGATTTTGATTGACATATTTTCCTGTTTGCTTATTATCTGAGAAGGTAGCTCACAACAAAAATGTAAAGCCTTACATTCAATCTTGATGACTCAATGTTTCAAATGTTAGGAATGTGATTTGAAAAAAATGGGATATACAATTAAGTTAAAAGGAATTTGACTTTTTTTTTTTTTTTTACCCAGGCTGGACTGCAGTGGCCGGATCTCAGCTCACTGCAAGCTCCGCCTCCCGGGTTCACGCCATTCTCCGGCCTCAGCCTCCCGAGTAGCTGGGACTACAGGCGCCCGCCACCTCGCCCGGCTAGTTTTTTGTATTTCTTAATAGAGACGGGGTTTCACCGTGTTAGCCAGGATGGTCTCGATCTCCTGACCTCGTGATCCGCCCGTCTCGGCCTCCCAAAGTGCTGGGATTACAGGCTTGAGCCACCGCGCCCGGCCAAGAGTGAAATGTTTTAATACAGGCGTGATCAGTTTGACCAAAGCTCTCATTCTGTCTGTCATTATGTGAATTTCAAAACATATTTTTTTCCATGAAACAATAGAGTGGTACTTGAAGTCTGTTCTGTACCAAGATAAATTTCATTTTGATTCCAACAAAAATAGTTATGTGAGAATCTCAGAGTTTAAAGAGACCCTATCAGACAATTAAAACTAGTTTCCTGCAAATATATTGCTAAACTCTATGAAACTGTTTTTTGGGAATGGGTAGAATTTATTTGGCACTTCTAGGCCTTAGTGTATTTCTAAATAATTTCTCAACTATTGGCTAAAATTAAATATTACAGTCTTTTTTCAGAAACTGGAACATTAAAACAGACATTCAAGTAGAAGACACTAAATAGAATATTCTCAAACTAGGTTTTGAATATATCCTAGAAGGAGAATGTAAATGTCTCTATTGTTTTTTCTTTTGAACAGATTTGTGTGTTTAAGTTATACTTTTCCAAAAAAAGTATAATTGCTCATTCCTAAGACTTAGAAAAGAATGGCTTTAAAAAAACTTTTTTATAAAAAGCATTAGTTAAAATTACAAATAGTCTCCTGTCAGCCAATCTAACACTTAGCAGCAGACTCGGCACGGCTCTGTTTAAATTCTTTTTCATTTGCTTTTTGCACATATGTGTGTATGTGAACATCAATGATTTCAGTTTTTTCAAAACCTGTTTTCCCTTCATAATGCTTTATTTAAATGGGAAAACAACAACTGCAAGCACCCAATGACTTCAGTGAGACTAGCATTGAATAGTGAGAGGTTTGACACAAAGGAAACAAAAGCTGTGAAAGAAAAGGAAGCGATGAATGGACCCAGGTACGTGGTAGATGGTGGTGTGCTTGTCATTAGCAAAGAAGCACGTGTGAGTTGTCACGTATTTCATGTCAAACTGGTCAAAGGCATTATTTTAAAATGACATGTGGTTCATTGGGAATCAGTTTACTTCCATTCTCATGTTCAAATTAGGTTAATTTTTTCTTTAGTTTTCTCAAAGGGTGAAAACACCCCATCTCTTTTACAGACCTCCAGGGAAAGGCATGGAGGTTTGAAGCATGAAGACTCTAAACAGCCAAATTATGTCTTGGGCACAGATTCTATTATTCAGTGGTAACCCATCAGCCTAGCTCTCTGTGAAAAGTAAGTCCCTTCCTTTGTATTGCCTGGTCAGTCGTTCAGTTCTGATTGTAAGACACGTTCAATTAGGAGGTTTCCCTTTCAGACGCGGTGAACAATGATCACTTATGAATGCAGAGGTTCATCGTTGAGGGCAGTCATTTATTTACATTTTGGATGGAAGTTTTTCTTTAAAGCATAGTTTTCAGGTTTACTATTCCCAGGAAACATATCAAAGTATGTATTTGAAGCGCTCAATGTCAGGATCCCTGCTTTGTTTACCAGAACTGTTTTTCATCTTCTGTAAAATCACAGACGGGTGTTAACATTTCAGTGAATAAGATGTTCCATTGTGTGAAACAGTGGGCTCCTAACTTTCATGCCACAATACATTCCAGGATCAACCCATTTCACTTTTTAATAATAATGACCATAATTACTCTAATAGTTATTGCATAGACACCACCATTAAGCAAGTTATGTAAGTTCTCAATGCCTCAGTTTACCCATCTGTAAAATAACAATAATAATGTCCTCCTAAAATATCATGAGGATTAAGTGATAGAATGTATAGTATTACTGGACTATAGTAGGTGTTTAATAAACGGTAGCTATTCTCATTTGTTTTATGTGTTTACATCATATAAGACTTCTGTCACTTTGTTTGAGAGAGCTATAGATGCGATCAAGTGACACTCCTCCTCCAGGGAGTCAAGCCTGAAAAGAAGTAAACACCACCGCTCACTGAATGACTTGCCACTAGGATGGTAACAAACACAGCTCTGCTGTCCGTGGTGAAATAGTACTAATGATTACCACACTCTTATTTTCCTTTGTCAGACCATGGACGGTTATAGCCCTAGGTCAGTTTGACTTAAACTCAGCTTCTGGTCATCAGGGCCTAGTGCTACCTTTGAAATATTAGAATTCTCCAAAAGAAGGGAACTTTTAACGTGGTAGCATTCTAATAAGCTCTTTTCCTATAAATCTGTGAAATTGTTATTGACCGTTACACATTTTAATTAATATATTTTTTTCTTTTTGTACTTGTGCCTGGGGATAACACTGAGAAAGGCATTATTTTAAAGACTGAATGAATAAGTAACCCAAACACAAATGATTTATCTGTCCCTGGATTATGACACTTAGAAAAAAATAAAATAGCTAGATTTTTATATTATGGGATAGATTACTTCTGCTTTTTTCTCATTATGTTTAACACATTATAACATAGTGTGTTGTATATAATATATACAAATATAACACATTATGTTAGTCAAATTCCCCATCCTGTGAATTTTTTAAACGAAACCAATTATGTATTTCTCTAGCTTTTTTTAGAGTTCTGTTTTAGTGACTTAGCTGTGAAATACAGAAATTCCCAAATGAATCGGCAAAAGTACAAAATACGTTATTTTAAATAAAAGCTTATATTCTAATGTTCATTGCCAGTATGTGACATTCTTAGAAGTCATCAGTTGGTGGGATATTATAGCTGATGTTCACAATACACAAGGTTCAATCAGTTCACACTCTGCAGGGTTCAATAGTTCATTGGAGATAAGCATCTATCGTAAGATGCTCTTTTGAAACTTGTCAGGAAAATCTTAAAAGCATTGTCGCATTAATTTTCTCATTATTTTTCATTGTATCACTGGTGGCAGATAAGGATGAAAAGGGCTCAAAACGGTATGTCTAGAAAGAAAAAACCGGCCCATTTACTAATCTAAGCATGGAATAGATTTTCTCCGAGTTGATTATGTCTTGCCTCATTATCCATATAAACCAGGGATTTGAGGTAAGCTCTGACTCCAGAACTCACATTGATCTTCCCAACTTCCTGCTATCCCTTCTAGAAGAACCCAGGGGAAAAGCAAATCCAGAAGTAAAATTTTCACCTCTCAAATATTCTAAATCCTTTTTCTTATCCTTCATGTTTTTTCCCTCATCAACCTCACAATCTGTCTTTGTAATCTACACATTTTGAGGCTTTACATCTTCCCAGCTGGGTCTCATATACCACTCAGGTTGACATTTGCTTACATAATGTTTTCTCTTGGCCATCATCTCCCTTCAGAGATGAAGAAACCATTGATGTTGAAGGTAGGAGAAATGTCTTGTGTCTGAAGTTTTACCGTGTGAACTTTTTTTTGTTTGTTTGTTTTTTGAGACAGTCTCGCTCTGTTGTCCAGGCTGCAACGTAGTGGCATGATCTTGACTCACTGCAGCCTCTGCCTCCCAGGTTCAAGCGATTCTCCTGCCTCAGCCTGGAGAGTAGCTGGGATTACAGGCACTCACCACCAAGCCCTGCCAATTTTTGAATTTTTTGTAGAGACGGGGTTTCACCATGTTGGCCAGGCTGGTCTCCAAGACCTCAAGTGATCTGCCTGTCTTTGCCTCCCAAAGTGCTGGGATTACAGGCGTGAGCCACCACACACAGTCTACAGTGTGAAATTTACATTCACTTGGCTTCATTGTCATTTGCAAAAATGGAATGAGGGTGGGCTTGGGCTATCCAATGTTAGAAGCTTTTAAAGTTCTAACCTTGATCATGGTAGAAATTAGTGTTCATGGACTCTTGCAGCCAGAATGCCTGGATTTGAAGCCTGTTTCTAGCACCTGTCACTGTGATTCCATTCAGTTACCTGTTTCTAAGAGCCTCGATTTCTTCATCCATGATAGGAACATAAGAATTTTTCTTTCAGAGTGTTGTTATTAAAATTAAGTTAGAAACACACATATGTATTATTAAGAGAGTATACATCTGATACTCTTTTAGTCATATGTATATTATTCAGTGGACATGAGCCATGGTAGTCCTCCCTTATCCTTGGGGACATTACCTTTCAAGACCCCCAGCGGATACCTAAAACCATGAATAGTACTGAACCCCATATATTCTATGTTTTCTTCTATACAAACATGCCTGTGATAAAGTTATTTATAAATTAGGCACAGTAAGAGATTAACAACAATAATAATATAATAGAACAATTATTTCAATATTCTGTAATAAAAGTTACGTAAATGTATTCTTTTTCTCTCTCAAAATTTTGTAATATTTGTGGACCATGGCTGACTACAGGAACGAAAACCTAGAAATGTGAAAGTGTAGCCAAGGGGAACCGATTATACTAATCCTACCAATTCTACTAATTAATAGGTTAGGTTTATAATGTACTTTCATTTACAATATTTCAATTAATGATTGCAAGAATCCTGATATTAGGATGAATAATGAAGCCCTGAAAGGTTAGTTGACTTATTTAAGGTAAACAGGTGGTGGTGGATCAAGAACTGGAACCCATATCTTGTCTAGGGTTTTATCAACTACACAAATATAATGATACATTTACAACTTAGTCTTTGATGACTAACACCCAAGAATTTTTATCTTTATAAGATCTTTCAGGAGACTCTGTTGTTGACATGAAATTGTTGTTATTTTATACTACATTGTAACTAAGAATAATCAAGATTTGTTTTCTGAGCTGCCTAATCTAGGAGCAATATCCATATTCATATAAAATTTGAGTATATTTGAGTAGCGTCTAAAGTCAAACAGGTTATACTGAGTTTCTTACTTACATCTTTGTTTTTCTGAGGATGTAGTTTGGGATGTGGAATGAATGGAACATTGCAGAATTTTTTTGAAGATTAGCATGCAAGTAAAAGCTGCTGCTTGATTTGTACAGAAACGTGTTACTCTTAGAATATTCTGCAACGTTAGGATGAATTGTGAATGTATGCGTGTGTGTATTTGTGGGTCTGATGATATGCATATAGAGAAAGTAGTCTTCTTTTGAAAGCTGCACTAATACATTTCTGTTCAAATACAGTAATCGACATTCCCATTTCAACTATTTATTTGGGGAGAAAATGTTCAAGTGCAGGACTGACTTACCTGACCTGTTTACTGAAAGTGTGATTAATTTTCATGCATACAAGGATAGAAGTGCAGAAAAGCTTTTCCTTTCCTTTATTCTCTCTGTGGCATCTTTTGACCTACACCTGGTAATTCTCTGTGATGAAAATGTGCAGAAGAAAACAGCTGTGTGCAAATAGACAATAGGGAAAAGGCACAGGATGAGAAACTGAATGAGAAGTGCATTTTACAAAGTATGAAAATAGAGTGTTTTATTTATTTTATTTTAGCAATAACAAAAAAGGCACTACGTAAGAGTAATGTAATTTCACATGGGCCAGGAGCCCACCCAGGCAGAGCCATCAACTAATCTGGTCTCATCTTCTTTTAGTCAGACTTATTTTGTTTTTACCAGAAAAAGGTGTCATTAGTTATTTAATACAAAGTGCATGCCAGTTACAATTCTAAATATCTCAACTGCATCACTGTTTAAATTTCTTTATACCTAACAATCCTAACAATCTTATGCTGTGGGTATATTGGTTTCTGTTTTTCATGTAAAGTCTAGAAAGTTGACATATAATAGTTTTCAGAGAGCTGATACATCAAAGGGTCAGGATTTGAACACGTTTCAGCCTTATTCTGAAGTTGAAATCTTAACCACAATGTTCCTGAGCATCTATTGGGGGTGGTGTTCATGGGATGTGTGATAATTAATTTTATGTGTCAACTTGGCTTGGCCATGGTATGCAGACATTTGGTCAAACATTATTTTAGATGTTTCTGTGAAGGTCTTTTTGATGAGACTAACATTGAAATCAGTATATATTGAGTAAAACAGATTACCCTTCAGCATGTGCATGGGCCTAATCTAAAAAATTGAAGGCCTTGGTAGAAAAAGATCTACCTTCCTGGAAGATGAAGGAATTCTGCCAGTAGATGACCTTCTGATCTGAACTACAATTTAGCCTTCCCCTGGGTCTCCAGGCTGCTAGCCCACTCCGCAGATTTTGGATTGACCAGCCTCCATAATCATGTGAGCTAATTCCCTAAAATAATTCTCTCTTTCTATATATACACATCTGATTGGTTCTTTTGCTCTAGAGAACCCTGATTAATATAAGATGGGTTTTCATTCATTCACTTTATCTGGGGGGTTGGCTGAGGGAAGACCCAGATTATGGTTGCCTGTTGTGGCTTTCCAGGTCCTCAGATCCAGGTGGACATGATGGGTATCTGTGAGCTTTCTCAGGAGTGTTGGCATGGTAGGTAGCTAAGAGCAGATGAATCTTCTTTACTCCAGTGCATTAGTGTACTTCCTGTTTCCTGGTTTACCAGCATACGATGAAACACATTTAGTATTTAGTAAATACATTTCAGTTTATCTTAAGAATATATTTAGAAATCAGCCCACAGTTAGTAAATAAATGATACACAGCTTCTTATAGAAATTTAGCATTTCATGAAAGCCTATTACATGCTGGATACCATGATAAGTCCTTTCCATATCCAGAAAATATGTTATCTTTTGCCCTCATAAGCAACTCTAAGAAAACAAATTTGATGATCTTAAGTTTTAAAATGAAAAAACTGACACCCCAAAATAATTAGTAAGCTGCATTAGGTAATATAGGAGCTGGGATTTCAACCCAGTTCCATCTGATTTCAAAGTTTGTCTTTTAAATGTCTACAGTTAATATCCTCTTTTTACATTATATGCAGCTGAAAATATGCACAACAATCTAAACTATAAAAATCACATAAAGGACATTCCATTTTCAGAGACTAAAATAAATTTATAATATCCCTAATTAATTCTCTGCTATTAGAATAATGTTTGGTGATCTACTTGTATGATTTTATGCTTGTCTTTAATTTTCTTTAATAGTTGAATGGTTGACCTGACCTAGTACAGTAACTATCCTGTAACATTTTATTATATTGATTTTATTTATTTCCACCATATTAAACTTACAAGGTTTACAACTCATATTATTACTTTTATTTGTTTATTTTCATTAATTTAATAAATTAATAGGAACAGAATGCAATAAAACAAACTCAGCTTTACAAACAAAAATAAGAATGTTTCTAAACCTGAACTCTTGGCAAACAAACAAGTACTCCCATTGGAGAAAAAAAACTGTCTCTTCATTCATCAGTTTATATACACACTTCCAAAAGAAATTTCTATAGGTAGTGGATGAGAATGTGTCAGCTTTTTTTTTTTAGAGATTAATTTGCAAAAGTTAAGGATTATCTGTTTTTTATAATATCTCTTTTATTTATCCTGTTTTCCATCATAAATGACCTTTTAGACTTTTGGAATTCAGTTTGGCCAATCCATGGTTCATTGCAGAAGCCAATTAAGAAAAAATAAAACCGGTTAATGTAAAGAGGTGAAAAGTGGAACCCTTTGTAAGAGCTCCTTGATAACTTAGAAATCATGAGTGTATTTTCACAAACTATGTTTCACATCACATTTAATGCGAAAACCAGTGGTAGCCTTGTAAGCATATACTAACTTTAATGGAGACCATCATGTTGGAGATTGATAGTGGAAGATAACATAGTCTCTAATACCTACCTCCAACTCTAGAAGGCAATATTATCTCTTTATCCTGAAAAATTGGTATGACTGGCCAAACTAAAGTTTGAAAAAAATTAGGCCAAGTTTAAAGACATCAGACTGTGGTGGGCAGACAGCTCTAGTAAAGCTTGAAATAGTATCAGAAACATTGGAGATGTTCTACTTCTGAGCACGGAGACATATTGCCAAGACATGTGTCATCATCATTACAATGAGTACATTAGGGACTGGGCAAAGTGTTGAAAAGTCCCACAGTGAGGTGGCTGCTAAGGGAGGGGTTTCTCTGTGACCCTTACCCCAGGTAACTAGGATGCTATCAAATTTATTCCATAAATGATTCAGAGCTATGTGAATTGAAGGGATATTCCAAACTAGAAAAAAATAGAGTAAGTTTCTCCAACATCTTATTTTATTTTCAATAAATCTTGACCTCTTTTTCTCTCCTCTCCTCCCATGCAGAGCTAAAAATACCCAACGCAAAGTAAAGAACTCCTGTGAGCACTTACATTGATCTAATAATCTGATTATTATTTTAGCCTGGTTAATTAAATGGGCAAAGTTCAAAAGCATAAAACCAAATCAAACATAACCACACCTTTATATCCACAGCATTTTGTCAGCTCAGAGAAATGGCCAGATCAAAATGTCTAATTGGCTTAAAGTGTAAGTGGACTTTAACACTACAAACACTCTACGGAATGTTCTGCAAGTTTATTTGAATGGTGCAAAGTAAATGGATGAGATTTCTTTAAAGAAGGAATTGTTTAAGTGATGCTGAATTAACACACAAATGATTAAATGTGTCGAATTACCATTTGTCCTGTGGCAAAAGCTTCAGAGCATCACTGGGGAAATAACCCTGGCCCACATTTGGTGTACTTCTGCAGAACTCATACACACGTCTCCTTTCTGCTGAAAAACAACAGACTTCTGTATGAAAAAAATAAGGCATATCCTCTTCGATAAATCACTTAAAGGGAGAACTCTAGCTAGAGGGTAAAGCAACAGGATGTGGGTGTCTGACTCACAATGCAAGCTGGTCACATGCTGTACATGTTGACATCAGCTGTGGCAGAGACATTTTCCTTGGGTTTCACACCAAGAGTGGCTGAACCCACTCCTGTGAGTAGCACCACACACTTCATCAAGCAAGACGCAGTGTCACAGCATCCCTCATTGCCCTGCTGTCCACAGGGTCTTAGAGGGAAACTGGCATTGTCATCAGCCCTTTCCTCTCCGGGACCTCCCTTTGATCGTTTTCACAGCTGTCACACTCCAGTCTGCTCACAAAGAACAACAGATTGCTGGGAAAGGCGTGCTCACCATACAGCTACCTGAAAGAAAAGAACTGCCACTGTTTTTCCCCTTCCTTGTTCCAAACTTCCTGATAATGATGGAAAGGTGTGCCTTCCTAAAATATACCCTGGAAGTGTCAGCGAGATGCCCTATCCTGTGGACCATAATCTCTCTGTCTCTGAGAAGCCCCCGACAGACCAGATACTGTTTCTTATGTGACACGGGTCATATTTTGCCTTGTAGTTATTTTTTCTGTGCAAATCCTATTCCACCTCTTTGAGATAGGAAACATGCCCTACTAATCTTCTTATTGTCCATTACAGCTTTCAGAGGTCCTGAAAAATAATTATTTGTTAACTTGAATAAATTCCAGAAGCATTCTGATGAAAAACAATTCTGTATTAACCCAGTAGCTATTTACTGAGTGGCTACTATGTTGTGAGCATAATCATATCCTAATTCAAAGTGACATGAGCATGAACATTATGAGTTCCTGCTTTCAACTCAGTTATATGCTATTAAGAGAAATGAGAGAGGGAGGAAGGGAAAGAAAGAACAGGGTATGGTGGAAATCCAGAGCAGAGAGGAATAAACTTTGCCTGGGGCAATCGGTCAAGGCTTCCAGGAGAGGAAGAGTTGATCTGGGTTCTGAAGGATGGGTAATACTCATCAGGCAGTTAATGGGAGTGTAAATTAGTTCAACCTTTGAAAAAAATTAGCATGGTGATTCCTCAAGGAGCTAAAAACAGAACTACTGTTTGACCCAGTAATCCCATTACTGGGTATATATCCAGAGGAATATAAATCCTTTTTCCTTGAAGACCCATGAATGTGAATATTCATTGCAGCACTATTGACAATAGCAGAGGCATGGGATCAGCCTAAATGCCCATCAGTGACAGATTGGATAAAGGAAATGTGATACATATACACCATGGAATACTATGCAGCCATAAACACGAATGAGGTCATGTCTTTTGCAGGAACATGAATGGAGCTGGAGGTCATTATCCTTAGCAAACTAATGCAGGAACAGAAAATCAAATACCATATGTTTCACTTATAAGTAGGAACTAAATGATGAGAACTCATGGGCATACAAAGAAGGAAACAACAGACACTGAGGCCTACTTGAGGGTTGAGGGTGAGAAGAGGGAGAGGAGCAGAAAAAATAACTATTGCATACTAGGTTTAGTATCTGGGTGAGAAAATAATCTGCAAAACAAACTCCTGTGACACAAGTTTACCTATATAACAAACCTGCACATGTACTCCTGAACCCAAAATAAAAGTTAAAAAAGAATCAAATGGTGGAAGAGAGAATAAGGACATTACAGGCAAAGTGAATAGTTCTTGCAGAACAACATTTAGGAAAGTAATATTTCAGTTAGGAAACTGTGAAAAGTTCAGAGTGACTGGAACATTGAGAGAAATAGGGAGAGAAGGGGCATATTCATTTTTGACAGTTGCATAACGAGTGACCACAAATTTATAGCTTAAAACAATACTGCATTAGTTAGGGTTCTCTAGAGGGACAGAACTAGTAAGAGATAGATAGATAAATAAAGGGGAGTTTATTAAGTATTAACTCACACTATCACAAGGTCCTACAATAGTCCATCTGTAAGCTGAGGAGCAAGGAGAGCCAGTCCAAGTCCCAAAACTGAAGAACTTGGAGGCCAATGTTTGAAGGCAGGTAGCATCCAGCATGGGAGAAAGATGTAGGCTGGGAGGCTAGGCCAGTCTAGTCTTTTCATGTTTTTCTCCCTGCTTTATATTCTAGCTGCGCTGGTGACTGATTAGATGGTGCTCACTCAGATTAAGGGTGGGTCTGCCTTTCGCAGTCCATTGACTCAAATGTTAATCTCCTTTGGCAACACCCTCATAGACACACCCGGGATCAATACTTTGCATCCTTCAATCCAATCCAGTTGACACTCAGTATTAATCATCACAAACACATATAGGTATTATCTGAAGACTTTTATGGGTCTGGGTATGGGTTAACTAGGTCCTCTGTTCAGGATCTTACTGGGCTGAAATCATGGAGTTGGCTGGGGTTATAATCTCATTTGAGGCTCAGGGACCTCTTTCAAGTTCACATGGTGGTTGGCAGAGTTCAGTTATTCGAAGCTGTGTGATGGGGAAAATTCCTTCTAACTAGCTGTTAACTGGAGAGCCCTCTAAGCCCTAGAAGTCACCCACATGGCCTCTCCATAGGCCCTGTCAGAACATGCTAGTTTGCTTCACCTTGAGGCCAACGGAAGAGCTTCCCTATGATATTTCCCCTTCCCTTAAAGCACTCATCTGATTAGGTCAGGCCCACCAGGATCATCCCCCTTTGGATGAACTCAAAGTCACATGATTACTAGTCAGTGATATCCCACTGTATTCACTGACTCTGCCCACATTCAAGGGGAGGACATTATAACAGGTTGGGGACTCCAGGAGTCAGAATCTTAGAGCTCTTTCTATTACAACCGAAGTAGAAAAAAGCTGAAGGAATCCAACATTTGAACTTTCTGTAGGCCCTGTCACTGTCACTATCCATCTAGTTCTGGGTCCCTTCATTGATATACACTTTTATCTATAAAATGGGATAGTAACCTTCATAGAAATGGTCTCAGTCTACATAAATAATATAACTAACAGAAATCTGTGCACTGCTTTGGGCATGTATCTATGATATGACGTCTCTTCATACCAAAGCCACTCTGAGGAACTCACACTATTCTTTATGGTGAAGAATGGAAAATTTGTTAACAAATTTTTAAGAAGAGAGGGAACATGATCAGATTTGCTTTTTGCACTGGGCCGAGATGATGAGCAGTCTGGCCTCAAACTCACTACTAATTTGTATTTTAATTACCTGAACACAACACATGACTAAAAATTGGATAATTACTTTATAGAAGTTTTTATGATGGAAAGTTTTAAACACATCAAAATAAACAGAATGATATATTTCCCTATTGTCTTATCACTTCGCTTTGGTAGTTATCAACTATCAGTGTCATGTTTGTTTCACCGTTCCTCTCTTCCCATCTTCTCCTATTTTATTAATACCTCTTTCTTTAGTTCCTTTTGAGTCAAGATTTATATATATTCAAATACACTAACTGTACAATTTTGACCAATGCATATACCCATGTTACCCACACACCTATCAAGATAAAAAGTATTTTTATTCCTATTACTCAGAAAGTTTCCCCATATCTCTTCCAAGTCAACCCCTCCCACTCTGCTAAGAGGCAGCCACTATTTTTTTGTTTTTGTTTTTGTTTTTTGTGTTTTCTTTTGCCACTCTTAGGACTGTATATAAATCAAGTTATACAGCATATGTTCTTTTGTGTCTGGCTTTTCTTCACAGCATAATGTCTGGGAGAAGCATTTATGCCATTGAGTGCATTCACAGTTTGTTCCTCTGTATTGTCAAGTAGTCGTCCATTAAAAGAATATGTCACTATTTGTTTTTCCATTGTTTTCATACCTTGGCTGTTTCCAGTTTTGGGCTATTACAAACAAAGCTGCTATTTCCATTCTTATAGATGTCTTTCTGTGGACATCTATTTTTATTTTTCTTGAGTAAATATATAGGAGTTTGCTGAGTCAAAGGGCACACAAATTTAAATTTATTAGGAACTGTCAAAGTTTCTTTCAAAGTGTTTGTAGCGTTTTACACTCCCATCAGCAATGTATGAGAGTTAAAGTTGCTCTGCATCCTCACCAACACTTGTTGTTGCAAGTTTTAATTGCAGCCATTCTGATGGGTGTATATTAGTGTCACATTGTGGTTTTAATTTGCACTTCCATTATGACTGATGACATTGAATAATTACATTTAGATGTAGAACAATACTGCTGAAGAGACTCAGTTTTCATATTAGACCAACCCTGGTTCAAATCCTTGCTTTGCTTCCCACCCACCCATCAAGATTCTTGACTTCTTTCTAAAATGTATATCCATATAGCAGCTACCCGAATTTTACAAACATACACACACACACACACGCGCACGCATACACACTAGAAGAGCAATCCCCAACCTTTCTGGCACCAGGGATTGGTTTACATGGAAGACAATTTTTCCATGAATGGGGCAGAGGGAAGCATGGTTTTGGAATGAAACTGCCCTCATTCTCTTAATGAGGGCAATCTAAATCCCTTGCATGTGCACTTCACAATGGGGTTCCCACTCCTATGAGAGTCTAATGCCTCTGCTGATCTGACAGTAGGCCAAGTTCATGTGGTAATGTTCACTTGCCAGTCGCTCACCTCCTGCTATGCGGCCTGGTTCCTAACAGGCCATAGACTGGTAAGTGTCCATTGTACTAGAATATATAAATATTATATATATTTTAGTGTACATATAAATAGAATATATATTTATAAGTATATATGTAATTCTTTTTAAATTTTTTTTTTTTTTGAGACAGAGTCTCGCTCTTGTTGCCCAAGCTGGAGTGCAGTGGTGCGATCTCGGCTCACTGCAACCTCTGCCTTCCGGATTCAAGTTATTCTCCTGCCTCAGCCTCTCAAGTAGCTGGGATTACAGGTGCACGCGCCCAGCAAATTTGTGTATTTTTAGTAGAGATGGGTGTTGGGGAGCAGGTTTCACCATGTTGGCTAGGCTGGTCTCGAACTCCTGACCTCAAGTGATCTGCCTACCTCGGCCTCCCGAAGTGCTGGGATTATAGGCATGGACCATCAGGCCTGGCTTATATATAATTATAGTGTCTGCTACATGGATTGTGGTAAAGGTTAAGCAAGAAAATACACATAAAGTTCTTAGCAAAGTATGTGGCCCAACAAATAGTAGTTTTACTACTCATTGAAGACTTTCATAAATTATACTTATATGATTAAATACTGATACTTAAATTATTATGAATTATTATAAATAATTATACTTAAATTATTATGATTATTAATTGTTACTTTCAGATGGAGGGAATTAAAGGGGAGAACCTCTTGTACTCAAAGAGGTCACAATCCTAAGCACTTCTTACTCACCTCAAGATATAGCATAACCAAGCCCGTCTCTACCCTTGACGACTTCTTGCCACAGCAAATCTGAATGCCCTTGACTGCTTGGACTTGGCTATTCAGTTCAGCCTGTTTCCCGTACGACGAACTGACATGGATTCCAAGGCTACAGCTTCCTTTATATCTTTTCCCCAATATTGATTCACAGAAACGCACACTGCCTGTGCCATCCACTTCTGTTTTTTCTCTTCCCCATCCTCCAGTTCCCGCTTTTCATGATTTGTAATACATACATGCCCTTTAAAAGAGTTTTTAAAAGGTCAGGCAAAGGCAGGCAAATGTGATTCTCAGAAGCAGTGTCCATTTTGGAAGTGAGAGTGAGGGAGGCAGAACCCTTTGTTGGGGTGGGTGTGTGTGAATGGGAGAATGAGTCTTTCTTCCTCAAATAGTTTTGGCTACATTCACTAGGCATTAAGGAGGGGCATGGGTACGTGCTTCTCCCTGCCTCTATCACCAACAAAGTGTGGGGGTATAGCAGAACAAGCCAGGGTCTCGGAAGGGGCCATCAATAATCTTAAAAATCTCCCCAGTTATTGGTCTCCTCCTGCCTATGCCTCCTATATTGCACTGAGTCTCACTTTTTAGACCCAGAACCAAAAGAGAAGAAAATGAAGGAAAGAGCCTTGAGCTGTCCAGAAATGTAACAAGTGGCTGAAATAAAGAAATTGAAGGCAAGTGGCTAGCAAAATAGAAGCAAAGTTAGAAGTAGGTGATGTACACAGGTATTCAAAGAGAAGGAGAGTGTCAACATAATGAAACACTTCAGAAAAGTGAAGTAGAATGAGGAATAAAAGTAGGTCACCGAAATTTCAGTGTTGGTGTTTCTGAAAGATGTGTTTGCATGTATGTTTGGAGAGGCAGAGGCAAGGAAGTCAGATTAAAAAATATACACATAGCAAGGTACCTCATACATATATATATATGTGGTGTGTGTGTGTATGTGTGTGTGTGTATATATATGTGTGTGTGTGTATATATATGTGTGTGTGTGTGTATATATATACACACACGGGATATCTATATATACACATATATATGTGTGTACATATATATGTGTGTGTGATACCCTGCTAGATATATATTTTTTAATTTGACTTCCTTCCCTATATTTTATCCTATAGGATTACATTTAAACAGTCAAAAAGTCAATATCTCATCTACCCCAAAATATGTATGATTATCATATATTCATTATTATATAAATATGATAGTTGTGCATATTTGTGGGTGAATATGCTGTTTCGATACCTGTGTACAATGTGTAATGATCAAAGTAGAGTCGTTGGGATATCCATCACCTCAAACATTTATTATCTTTTTTTATGTGTTGGGAACATTGCAACTCCTCTATTTTGAAATCTACAATAAATTATTGTTAACTATAATAGTTGTACTATTAAATACTAGAACTTATTCTTTCTATCAAACTGTATTTTTTTACCCATTAACCAACTTTTCTTCATTCCTGGAAGTTAAACTTTACTGTAATAGAGTTAAGTGGAAGATAAGTAAACTCAGATCTCGGCCTTAAGAAATGGTTTAAGAAGTAAAACAAATAAGAGAGGGAAAAAGATGGCTCATATAACCATAGGCAAGTTATTTCTCTGGGCCTCAATTTCTCTCTCTGTAAAATGGGATAGTCATAGTACATATCCCATAGGATTTTGTGGGGATTTTATTAGCAGATATGACATGCTTAAAACAGTTTTGCAAACATGGAAAATACCTACAAATGTCAAGTATTATTATATTAGTGAAGGAGAAATTGAGCAATTCTCTTTTTATTGAAAGTCTTAGGGCTCATTAGTGTGGCCTTTTCCATTGCTACTACCTGCTATTCCATTTAGAGGTCTTCTCTAGGAGCCAGATTCGCTATACTCCTCATTCGGTTTCCAATTGCTCCTCAGCTCTGCAGTGCCACAGAAAAATTCTTTAATCTTCGAAAAGATGGTTTTTTTTGTTTGTTTGTTTTTTCTTTTTTTTATTTCCCCTTCTAGAAAATACAAGATGAGGATAACAAAAAAACACAACCAGTGGGGAAGTTACATGAAATCTGGAAAGGAATGGTATTCTCATCGAATTTCATTTCGAAGTAAATTGAAACCAGCCCTCAGCGTTCATAACATAACCATTTTCCTTCCTCTTCATTCCTCCTCTCCCCAACTATCCTCTTTATCTGTTTACAAGGTTTCCTGGCTCAGCATATATTGTTGTTGTTGTTTAATTTCAGAGCCTTGCTTCTTATTCAACTCCCTTTCCTTGCTTTCCATGTGCTTTTTTGAAATACTGCCTCTGCAGCCTAGGTAACCGCATGTTTCATGTAGGATATTGAGAGGGTAAGAGAAAAATAAATGCAAGCAGGTGGTTTTTGGTGGGAGGGTCTTTTTGTTTATTTATTTATTTTTTTGAGACAGGGTCTCACTCTGTCATCCAGGCTGGAGTGCAGTGGTGTGATTACAGCTCACTGTAGCCTTTAACTTCTGAACTCTTGGGATCCTCCAGTGTTAGCCTCCTGGCGTGCACCACCTTGCCTGGCTTATGTTTGTTTTTTGTTTTTAGTAGAGATAGGGTTTCATTATGTTGCCCAAGCTGGTCCCAAACATCTGGCCTCAAGTGATTCTCCTGCCTTGGCCTCCCAAATTGCTGGGATTGCAGGCATGAGCCACCATACCCAGCCCCATACAGGTGATACAATGCAAAAAATTCCAATTTGGTAACATGAAGGGAACAGTGGTTCTAGAATCAAGAGGGGGGTTGAAACCTCAAATCCACGATTTACTAGATAATAACATTACTTTGTTTCATGTTTGATTATTAAATATTGTTGAAATAGGACTAATAACATGACCAATATCACAGAGTTTAGGGAGGAATAAATGGAATATTGCAAAAGAGTCCCTAGTAGTACAAGACCTGGTGCTTATGCATCAGCTACCTTTCTTTCCTGGGCTTTCAGAAAGGATTAAATGCATGTAATTTATATGTTGGAGCATAACTTGTCTACATCTACCTCAAAGTGGTTCCTGCTTTATGAAGGAAAAAAGTAGCTCCTTTCCTGATGGGAGTCATTGAAGGTGAATAAACCTATTTCAAATAATGGCGAATGGAAACTTTGAGACTGCCATAGCACCCTGCTGTAAAGTACACACTTCTATAAATGAAAATAGAGTTTGCTGATGCTGAAACATAAACGAGACATAAAGGGAGCACATACCCTGGCCAGCGAAGGAGTGTCGAGTCCTAAATAGTTATCCCTTTCTGTTTGTATATTTTGTGAATTCTAAATAATGGATGAATGAAGTGTGAATTTTTCTGTATTTCTTAGAGGACCGTAACACAGAATAGTTAACTGATTTTATTTTTTGCTTCACCTTGAGCATACAAGAACCTTCATGTGTACAATAAACAGTGTTTTTGATGTACTGCTAATGTTGCTTCAACACCTCTTCTTTGACACCTGCTGCCTGCCTGTCTGCCTCAGAGGCTGGGCAGACGGCCCCCATTTGGAAACTAGGCAGGAGGAAGATGAGCTTCCTCAACAGAGCTGACAGAATTTACCCCTTACATTTGCCCCAGTTGGACTTCTAGCCAGAACATGAATCTATGTGAAGAATTGCTTGCTAACTGTGTCTTTCTAGAAATGGAATTTTCAAAATGGGGAGTGGCAGGATCGGATATGGAGGTTGACATCAGCTTCCTCAGACCTTTGTGGTCACTGTTTTGAAAAGGTCATGGTCATATCCATTGTGGGTGAACACCTGTGCCAGGCTTTGTCGGGAAAGCTTTTGTTCCAAAGGGACGTGCCTATCCCTGCCTTGAAATGACTTCCTGCTCAACACGGGGAACAACGGCGGCTTTGTGCTTAATGAATACCTATCAGACACACTTTTGTCATTGTTTTTGGCTTTGTTTGCTTGTTTTTGTATACCTTCATAGAGTTCTAAGTCATGGGGAAAACATATAGACATTTTTGCTTTGGGGTTCTGTGGTATAGGAGCAACAAATGTCAGTTTAAATCCACTCAGGGCAGTTTTTACATATCTCCTGAGTCACTTCCTTCAGTGAGGCAACAGTCATATTGCAAATTTTTCTGTCCACAGCAATTCCAAAGTCCTTATGAGACAGGTGAGTTTCAGTGAGGACTTGATTAAGCTTGAGTCTAGGTTGCCTAAGACAGCTAGTTCCTGTGGAGAAGAATTTTCAGCAGGAAGGAGTCCGTAGCTCAGGATGGTAACTCCGAGTGATTCCACTGTTTGTTTGAAATGGGTGTGTAAATATACTATGATCAGCTAACTTCTACCCATGTGATGATTTGCACTTACAAATTTTGGAATTTCCCTGAAAATTGAAGTTTTCCTCCCTCTGCACAAAAGCACCAAGGTCCCGCTTGCACAGAGTGCCTGATGTTTGACTGGTGGTCAGTGGAATGTGAACAATAAATGTTGGTTCAGGATATCAATATAGAAGCTGCAATATTCCTAACAGTTTTGAAATTACCTTAAATTAGTCACATTTTCCTGGACCAACAATAGCAAAACTATAATATTCATCTATACTTGTAGATGTTTGCTGAGAACTCCAACTGGCAAATATCCTAATATAAATGATCTTAAGTAGCTTCACACTTTCCCAATTGCAAGTTCTTTCTAGAATTTCTTCAGGACAAGCTCTTTGACTCTCTTTCTCCCTCTCTGTCTGTCTGTCTGTCTCTGTCTCTCTCTCTCCCTCTCTCTCTATATATGCGTGTGTGTGTGTATGTATATATACACATATATACACACAAGTGTGTATGTGCGTGTGTATAAAATAAATTTATTTATTGCTTTTTTGCTTACTTATAGAGGCAGATTTTTAAGTCTCAGAATGTGTTAGCACGTAGGTTCTCCATCAACTTTCATTTTAGTACCAACCCATGAGTCGTAGGGCAAGGTAGTGAACTGATCCCAGAAATTAACCACATATTTCACAATGTCCCCCCCCACCCTTTTCCCTGTGCTTACCTCTCCCCGTCTAGGCTCTAGCTGATGCTTCCCTGGGCCTCCTGGACTTTTAGACTAGAACTAGCACTTACAAAGGTGATATTTAGGATGCTGCAAATCCAGTTACAGAGCCAGTGGGAGGCTGGGGTCTGGGCCACCAGCCCTCCCAAACCAAGACAGCAGCTTCCCCTAAAGTGGTAGCTCCAAGGAGCAGTGGGATTTCTCGGGGTATTGGAGGGAGCTTGGTTCCAGATCCCCTGGAACACTTTTGGGCCTGGTAATTTGAAGGCACTGAACTCCTTCTGGTATGTGAGTAATTTTTAGTGTGATATTTATGCCTTTTTATCTTTCTTTTTAAATATTTGGTTATCATTGTTCTGTACTTGGAGGAGAAAAGCTACACTGAACTGCTTTTCAGGCTGGGCATGGTGGCTTATACCTGTAATTCTAGCACTTTGGGAGGCTGATGAAGGTGGATCACTTGAGCCCAGGAGTTCGAGACAAGCCTGGGCAATGTGGTGAAACTCTGTCTCTACCAGAAAAAAAAAAAAAAAAAAAAAAAAATTAGCCAGACATGATGGCGCGTGCTGTAGTCCCAGCTACTTGGAAGGCTAAGGTGCAAGAGTCACCTGAGCCAGAGAGGTCGAAGCTACAGTGAGCCAAGATCATGCCACCGCACTCCAGCCTGGGTGACAGAGTGAGACCCTGTCTCAAAAACAAAAACAAAAAAATCCTGCTTTTCAGTATTTATCTCCTCTTTCAGTTTGAGTGCCAGGACACTGACTGTGTCCTGGGCAGGCTCCGGTGGTGGAAAGGGCATATAATTGAGCTTAAATCTTGGATTTGGCACTTGTTGGGTATGAGATCTCAAGAATGATATTTAACCTTGCTGCTTCTTTTGTTCAATTAATAATACCTTTCGGCTAGGGTTATCTTTAGTTGTTGATGAAGTCAAGTATTAGAAAGTGCCCAGCACAGTATTTGGCTTAGAGTTAGTTCCATTTTTCTCCCTACCCTAGTTTCCATCCTGATTTTAGTTTCTTTCCTGATGCTCCTCTTAATCTGGAAATGTTGGGTGATGGGAAGAAGTCATTCTCCACATTCAAACTTTTGGGAGATGGTTCTGAAGCTGGCCACAATTGTGATACATTGGTTGTGCTATTTTGTGATTAGTTTTTATATCATGGTTTATCACTTTCCCAGTGATATCACGGTTGGTAATAAACTGAAATTTGATTAAGAATCTAACTGCCAGCTCAGGAGAGGTAAGGAGGGTGGTAGAAGAAATGACAAAGGCTCCAGTGCAGACTCCAGCAAATATTAGGGTAGGAGACCCAAAGCAATAAAGCCAGAGTGAGGCTGGGACAGTGGCACTACCCTTCACTGTCCAAGACAACAGCTTTCCATCAAGTGTAGTCCCAAGGACCAGTGGGCACCAGTTTTCTCATGGGCCAGTGAACCAAACGGGTGGAGTGAGCCTCATTCCAGCCCTTGGATTCAAGCAGTGGGCTGTGAGCCTGGCTACAGGACCAAACGAGAGCCAGGAGCCTAATGGGAGCAGGAAGCCCCACTTGCAGCCCAAGCCTTCCTGCCTCTGCTCTTTGCTAAAGGAACCTTTACTCAAGTGAGTTGTGAGAAACTTGTTTTCTACTTCCCAGCTTCAGCCTCCTTTGTGGCTGAGATCAGACATGTGACATACTTCTAACTAATCCTACATAGGAGCAGGAGAAGAGAATCTCCTATGGCTGCTCTCAAAAGGCTGCTTCTGTATATAGGAGCTTGGGTACAGCTACATCAATATTTTATGTAGAGTATTAAGAGCTTGATAAACCTGTGTTCAACACCAGGCTTTATTGATTTCTTATTGTCAGAACTTGGGCAAGTGTCTGATACTCTTTAAATCTCATAATGCCTTCTGCTTCCTGTGCTGGAGCATTACTGAATGCATATTGCTTTCTAACTGTGTGGTTACTTCGTTTATTTTCTCTGTTAGACTAAAAATATCTTGCGAGAAGGGGCTGTGTTTATAGTAAACAGCACAGTACAAGAACATGATAGGCTTGGAAAAAAGAATTCAAATAGATAAATAAATTTTTCACTTCTGCTGAGGTGACCAGCAGTGAAGATATGCTATTGAGCTGCACCATGAACTGCTCATTAGTGAGGAGAGTGTAAAAAAGTTAACACAAAGGATTCTGATGCATATACTAACCATTTCATTGAGACAGGGGACAAAGATGATAGTAAGATGCCCCCAGTTCTAGCATCAGAAGTGGAAAGGATCTAGGGAATTAATTGTAGGTGTATAGGAATTAATTGTTGGTCTACACCACACTCTAGAGCACCTCTTCTATTTATTTATGGAACTTTAAGGAAGATTTTCTTGTGAAAGGTTTAATTTTCAAAATACTATCCAAGGAAATATTAGTAATTATTTCAAATACTGACACTATAGTTTAAATACTGAAATAATTTCATTTTGAGAGCGGTACCACTTCATCCTTGCGAGCTACAGCTACAGTCCATATTTCTGGAACCTTGACATATCCAACAACATACTTCCTCCTCAACAAGTTATCATATGCAATCTCTGTCTCACAACACCAAGAGCTAAAATCTTTTCATATTTTATACTAGTTTACACTTAGGTTTTGAGGCAATATATTGCCTAGTCTACTGAGAGGCATCAGTAATATTGCAACATATTGCACAGTCTACTGAGAGGTGCAACCTAAATTTGCAAACTCAAATTCAGACACAACTAGGTACCCTTATGAAAACATGTAGAGAGAATGATCTCAAATTATATTTTCATTTTATCATAATGGTCTTAAAAATCACATCTCTTGTAGTGGAACAACAGCAAATGACAAAAGAAAGAAAAGGGAAGTTTGACATTTCTTGACCTTTTGGCCTCAAACAATTCTCCTGCCTTGGCCTCTCAAAGTGCTGGGATTACAGGTGTGAGTCACCACACCTGGCCTCAGTTTGACATTTCTGATAGAGTCAGAATTATTTTTTTTGTAACCCTAAAGGAAGGCTGGGAGCTGACCAAAAAAAAGAGAGAGAGAGAGAATTAAGAGATCCTGTCTGCAAAACTGAAGGGCTTCTTTGCATGCAAGTTATAAGTTAAATTATTTTATTATGAAGTTTTTATTTTTAACAGACTTTGTGTAGTACCCTAAAACCTTATAATGATGCCTTTCTTGTTTAGCAAAAGGCATATTTCCTCACTGTTTCTATAATATTCTTGCTTCCCTCTTGAAGAAATTAATGGAGCAAACAACACTTTTATTAAACAATATGTCAATTTTCGGAAGCACATACCATCCTCCAAATCTTACTGAAAAACAAAGGCTTGCATAGTTTGCACCATCATTCTTTTGCTTCCAGGCTGCACAGACCACTCTGATTGAGGGCATGACAACCAGATGCTGATGATCACCTGAAAGTGCTATTCAATGTATGCAAATTCCTGTTCCAGTATTCTTAGGAAAGCCCTTTGGGGTGGCATTGGTGCTGTGACAAAGCATATTTGAAAGAGGAGGGTCAACCGTGGATATTATAGTGCACATATGGCTACACAAGGCTTGAATGTAAAATGCTTTTCCTGAAAAATAAGTTGGCAGCCATATAAAATCTGCCATTAATATTTGGTTCTGCTATCCAATATCTGGAACAAGTGGGGAGTGATTCTGGGCACATTTTGTGTGTGTGTTTTTTTTTTTTTCCCCATGGCTATTGTCTTGTCTATAATCACTGCAAAACTGACATTCAGGAGATGCAGCAGTAGAGACCCAGCCGTTGGAGCCAGGGAAAACTTGGTCCATTCTTTACTGACTGCACAACAAACACTATTAAAGGCAGGGGAAGCCATTTGTTCATGAATATACATTTGATACATATAAATGCTTTGTGCCATGAATATTTATCTCTTTCATGGATTGCAGCTGTTGTGTATTGAAAACTATTAACAGGTTGGAAACCGTCCTTTAGAAACCTATGCCTGTCATTGGTGTGCAAAACCATCCCTGGAAATTTATCTTTTTCCCCCTTCCTCTTTTGTGGGAAAGATAGCATACTCCTGGGGTTTATAATGAAGTTAGGCCCTTAGAAGATAGAGAAATGAATTTGGTAAAAATGAAAGGCAGCTTTCAAGGGAGAATTTACAAACACACACGCACACGATTTATTTGAAGTTTTCTAACTTAAATTATTTAGGTAATATGACTAAGGCAGAGTTTTATCTACCAACTGGGCTTCAGATTTTGATGAATCATTGTAAACAGAGGTGAAAATATTAGTCATTCAATATTATGTATTTGTGAGGGTGGAGAGTGTCACATGATTTCTATTTTTACCCAAGATGCAAACCTAAAGCTTATGGATATTCTTCAAGTTTTTTTTTGCACAGAATGACTAGTTTTTCAGACGTCAATCTTGTACTCCTTCATGTTCTATATAATTTAGCCACTCTTAATTCTTGTTTCCCAAACAAACAATGTTCTCTTATGCCTCAGGACATCTGTTAATTCTGTTCCCATTGTCTGAAAGGTTTTTCTCTCCAATTCTGAGCATCCTTGCAGGTTTTCCCCTTAATCCACTTCTCTTCAAGAGCAGATTCAAGCATTTGTGTCTTGGAATATCTTTTTATGCTTTTTGTTATCTATCCCCCATCCATCTCCAGGAACCACTCCTGCCAATGTCCCTTCTCATGGTAAATTCCTTTTCTGGATCCTTCTGCTGTGCCTCCCTGAGCTCTAGTACGGCCACTTACTGTTTTACAGTTATTTGTTTTGGGGTGCATCTCTTTTAGTAGAGGAAAGTTACTTGAATATAAGAAAAGATCCAGCACACCTCTTGACTTTCATACAGTGAATGCCATGTTTGACATTGATTCTTTGATTAACATATGTTTATGCAATGAGTAAAATTGGGGGGGGGCAATGGTATTTAATTTTTATGTTTAATCTTTATGGGTGCATAACAGGTGTATATATTTATGGGGTACATGAGATATTTTGATACAGGCATACAATGTATAATTATTACAGGAGGGTAAATGGAATATCTCTCACCTCAAGTAGTTACTATTTCTTTGTGTTATAAACATTCCAATCACACTTTTTTTAGTTACTTTAAAATGCACAATAAATTATTGGTATTTAAGGGTAGATGTCCATGAAAAATATTTTACTATCTCTGTAACAATATACAAAGCCAAATGACAGCTACTCTTTCTCTCCCTTTTTCTGATTTTCTCTTTTTCTTCTCTTACCATTCTAGTTAGCTCTTCTTGGCCAACTGAATTCTCCATTGGAAAAGGACAACTGTGGTTTACACTGTCACTCAGGTTTATGCCCAGGCTTTCCTGTGTGCTATCCCTTTTCTCCCCTAACGCACCTCCACCCAAAGATGCAAACAATAGGAAAATTCATCATTCTTTACTCTTTCCGATCCTACCCTAAGTAACAGAAAATATGAACTGCTGTGACATATTTAGGCACTTTTGACTCTAATGAGTTTTTAAGGTATGCTGATATAAATACTTTCTTGTATATGCTATGTTATTTTGGTAGAATGAAATTTGAGGATGAAGTCATAGTTGTGGGATGTCTGATATCTATCCGTGAAGATGCTATGTGTGTTTGTTGCTCCCTTTCATCAGTGCTCATCATAAAGCTTTCTCTAGCATGGAAAACTTGCCTTTGACTTCTTTTAATTTGAATCCACTTATTGGCTGTAATAGATGGCAAAAATGTCTCCAAATACATCCCTTCTCTGACTCCATGCCTCTTTGCAATGTGACCTGGCAACTCCTCTAACAAAGAAGTAAAATTTATTTTTTTCCCCTTGAATTTGAGCTGGTCAGTAAAAATATGCTAGAAAAGGTGCTGTGGATGTTCTGAGCCTTGATCTGCCCTTACTGCCATTGGGACTCTGCCACCACCATGTGATAAAAACTGAAGGTAGGCTGATGGAGAGTGAAAAGTAATGTCAAGAGAAGCTCTAGTCATCTGAGCTGTCTCAGAAATGGTCATCATAAACCAGTCAGCCTCAGCAAACTAGCCAGGTGATCACAGATATCTGAGCAAATCCAGTCACGATCAGCCAAGCCCAGATCTGATTAGACCAGATTGTTAATCAGTAGATTCAGGAGCTAAATAAATGGTTGAAATCACTAAATTTTGGGGTAGTTTGTTACATAGGAAAAGCTGACTGATACAATGATAGGGCACAAGAGGTTCTGATAATTCAAGCAAAATCTTGTACTAGGCTGGGTGCAGTGGCTCACACCTGTAATCCCAGCACGTTGGGAGGCTGAGGCAGGTGGATCACCTGAGGTCAGGGGTTCAAGACCAGCCTGGCCAACATGGTGAAACCCAATTTCTACTAAAACTACAAAAAATACAAAAAACTAGCCAGGCATGGTGGCGGGCATCTGTAATCCCAGCTGATCGGGATTGTAAGCCCAGCTGCCAGACTGAGGCAGGAGAATTGCTTGAACCTGGGAGATGGAGGTTGCAGTGAGCCGAGATAGTGCCATTGCACTCCAGCCTGGGTAACAAGAGTGAAATTGTCTCACAAAAAAAAAAAAAAAAAAAAAAAATCCTGTACTAGGAGTCAGTGCATAATAAATACATAACAGAGGAACATATAGGATAGAGATTATTAATGTGAGACAACTTACATCAGTTCTGATCGTACCTTCTACCTCTGATCTTGCCTTTCTTGAAGATGGCTTCCACAAACTTTTAATTTACTTCCTCATGATGTTTCTGGCAGTGACTCTACCTCCACTTGCTTATAAATCAACCCTTTTTTTTTTTTTTCACCGATTAAGTGTTTAAGGTTTGTGTCACAGGCCAGTTAGCTCTTTCGTCTCTCCTATCTTGGTCTTTCCCCAAGGCCAGCTTGTTTAGAAAAGTAGGCTTGGTTTAAGTTTTGGAGGAGAGGCAACACAACCAGCATCAACTATTACTGGCTGAGGACTTCCTACGTTCAGTTTCATTTAATCCTTATTACAATGTAGGTCGTAAGAATCAGGAGTCTTAGCTATAAGCTGGGAAACATGAAGCCATAAAACCAGAAAGAAAAGATTGGGAAGATCTTGACCCAGAAAGGGGGCTGGTTACCGGAGGCCTTCAAATCTGAATCAGACTTTAAAGGAGAGTAGGCTGGAAGCAATGATTCAAAGAGAGGCACACACCTGCTGTTAGTAGGCTGGCAGCTAGGTGCACTCTGCTGTATTTTCATGTGATTGGTTCTGCCTTTGTTAGCATGAGCAGATAATGGATGGCAGCCAGACAGACTAAGTTCTCAAATGCCTATTGCTCAGTAGAGGTGAAAGGCTCGAGCTTCCGTTACATTTGAACATCATATGTGATAAATGCGACCTCTCAAGAATGTCTACACAAAGTTGCGTGAGAGTCATTCTCTTTTATCAACAAATGTCCTTTTTAACTTTGAAAAGTCCTTAAATCAACCTCACCTGAAACAAAACAGTGTGTCACTTAAATGGATAGACAAATATGTCACACATTAGGTATGAAGCTCCTTTTAGTTATCCAGTACATTGCCCAGGTAACATTGGGTTGCATCTCAGGAATGTAGTCTGCATCAATGTTTAATTTTGTTTAAAATGTGTTCAATGTTAACATACTGCTTCAGAAAACTCTTTTATTGACTAGTGATTCAGATCTCTACATGTTCTGAACTTACTCACTTCTCATTATCTGGGCTAAAGATAAAGACTTTTTGGAGAACTCATTTGTACTAGATTAACTAATCCTATTTTTCTTTGAGGCCTATAAATTAAATTAGGCCTAGGCTCTCATGTTTCCTTAGTTACTTGTATTTAGCCTTGAAATTTCTTCATTTAGTTCCTGAGTGAAGGTTATTGCTCTTGCCTGAATGTTACTCAAGACTGCTACAACTCTGTAACCATAAAACCCACATTTGAATGTGGAATTTCAAATGACGTTTTAGGAAAGACTTTACTGTCACCCAGTTGATTTCAATCAGTGAAGTAAAAGCTATTATTTACTTATCTTACATGTATTAAAAGCTGCTAATAAAATTTGTTTTACATTTGTGTCTTTGCATAGAAGTCTGAATAAAGATCTATAAGAATAGATGTGCCATGTATATCTTTGTACAGATCTATAGATCTTTATGTACATTTGCATGATGTTTATGTCTGTCATCCATCATCGTCATTCTCTCTCTTGCTCTCTCTCTCTTCAGTGTGTGTGTATAAACAGATCTTTTAATACATTTAAATGGCTTGTGATTATTGGTATTAGGAAGGCATAGGAAAGGTCCAGGCAACTTTTTACTTACGGACAAGTTATTAATTCCTTTTATTTCTCTTGCATTTCCACTTTCATGTCTAGATGTTCGCTATTTCATTGTTCATTAAAATATCCTCCAGGGGAAAGCAGATGAGCTCTAGGTATCTAGTGCAATGTGCAGCACTCTAGAGATACCTATTAAGTGTCTGTTGACAATGACAATGATGATAAAATTCAAATCAGTTAATTGGTTCTGCACCTGTTAGTAATGCCAGTGAAACTTTGCATCAGACACAGGTTAAAACAATCAGTGAATTTTCTGTGAAGACATGCTCCTCTTATGGGGAGGAATCCTCATGTCGAGGGCTCCTATCTCACAGTTTCTATCGGCGTGAAATGGAGTAATAGAGTAAGGCAAACCCAGGGGAAGGCAGAGCGTGCAATGTGTCTGTAGTGATTGAGGGGCTATGACAAGGGCCTATCGTCTCTGACTTTTCCTACACCTGCGATTTATCCTTTGGGCTGAGACATCTCTTCTATTCTTCCTTGTTTATGTATACACAGGCAATCGTAAAAGCAGAAAGAAGGACATTCCAGAGAAGGAAAATGTTCTAACTCAGAGAAGGGAGCATTTCAGCTCATTCTTGATGGATATGTGAAAGTAAGTCAAATACACTTGAATGTTTGGGGGAAAAAAATAAAATAAGAGGTTGGGATGCTATCTTCCTCTTGCCTCAGTCAAAATAGGCCAAATTCAAAGCTTAAAAGGGCAGCAGAAGATTAGAAAATGCCTAAGGAGGAGAACTCAGAGAAAGAGAACCCTGAAAGACAAACTTCACTCACATTATAATCTCCTAGGAGGCCTTTCAGTATAGCCAGAAAAGCACTCTTCATTTTCATATTTCAGAGAGTTTTTTATTTGTCAAGATTTAAAAAAAAATTCTTTTCTACATTTAATTGCAGTAACAGTTTTTGGTGCTTATCGATGTTAATGGTAAATACAAGCATAAATAGAAAGGTACATTTACTTTCCTTATAGAGTATTTTCTATTACATGATTGAATAAATACAGTAGGATTTGGGAATACAGAAAAAAACTACCAATCTGTTTGCAAAGTAATAACATTACCGACAATGCCAATTTTATTTAAAAGGTGAGCTTCATGAGATTCAGAACCAATTTTCCAAATCTAAGATCAATTCCATAAAAAATGAGTATACTCTGAGACTTTAAGAGAAAATTTATTCAAGAGACTGTTGCATATTTTACATCACCCCCAGATGACATGTTAAAACATGTCATATTTGTTTCAAATGTCCTTTCTACACAAAATGAGCCTGTTCCTGATAAACATGACTCTCCGTCCTACCTCTCTCAGCTTCTTTTCATTGTTTGGATCTCTATTTTTTTTTTTTCCTTAGAATTGTATGTCTTCTAAATGTAAATAAGCCTTATGGCTTTTAAATTCTACAAAATCTCCAAAATGCTATCTGCATCCCAAATTCTTACTTTTATTTCCTTTGCCTAAAAATATGGAGAAAAACAAACAAATACAACACAAACACACACACACACACTAACTATAAACAAAACCCCACAGGCTTCATTTTCTATGACAGGAAATAGCTGAAAAGGGAGAAGAAGGCAAATTGGGATTTATATTGGAACTTAAGAAGTAAATAATTAATCTCCCACTTTTCCCTGCCTCAGTTTGGAACCACTGAGAAAGAGGAGTCAGGATGACCATCAAAATATGACCTTTGTCTATTGGGGAACATGACTTGTGCATGGAGAAAAATGGGCTTAATGGTTCTATACCCCCTGGGATGAGAAAGATTTATCCATCTGTTCACCAGGCAGAGACAGAAAAAAAATCCTAGTGTTTCTGAAATAGAAAAAGTGTCAGGGGAGGGGAGTGTACCCCCGTCCATTTTATAGCAATAGGAAGCAGCAATAGCATCTTCCTTGAAGGCAGACTGGCTCCCAAAGAGAGTTAGAAGGGGCTAAGAAGAGTATTAGCAGTTCCTTCTTTCAAATTACCAATCCTATAAAGAGGGTTAAGGGAGGAGAATGGGCAAGAGATCTGAGTCTTTCTCTAGAGGTGGTCCCTCCATAGCGAAATCTTAGGACAGGGAATAGAAAGAGTCCCTCATCTTACTATTTAAGGACTTCTCTTAGCCCCACTGTCTAACTTTAATTAAGCCAGTTCGAGCTTCTTTAGGCCTTTGGCAAGCTTCATGTCATTCTGAACTATTCCTGATGTACTTATGTTTTTAAAAATTATGCTTCGGATAGTTCTGAGAAAGTGACTCTTGGGAAAGAGTACATTTTGTTCCAAATATCTAAACCAGAATGAAGCCAGATCCGGGTGCTTTCAAAACAGAACCTCTATATTAGTCACAAAAATTAGAAGCAACAAAATCTATTAGATCATCTGCTGCCTCCTCATGCCAAGCCCGGGGAATATGGACTGCTTATTCTTTTGAACTTACACTGTTTATCAGAAGGGCAACTAAATAAAGCTTCCTCAGAAATAGACACAGAGGGGCTCATTATGTGTCAGCATACACAAATTCAGAAATGTCTCCAGAGCACATAGAGAAAAATGTATGTGGAAAAAAGAAATTTGTTCTGGGAAGTTTTTTTTCTTATTAAGCTGGTTTAATTCCTTTACCAACTTTCTATCTAGCATACTTAAATCATACCCAATTTTTTAAATGTTTATTTTTATTTTGCTGAAATTATTCTCATCAGAATCATTTTCCATGTAAAATTTTCAGTGAAAGTGATGTACTGCTAATCAAGTTTTAAAATTTATATTAATAAATTTATAACATCTGCAATTGGAAATTTTGTTGTATGACATTGTATCTATTCTAAATCTAATGCTGCAGATAGAGATTTTATTAAAAAGTTTTCTGTCTATTTTTAGTCAACAACAAAGTTTACTATATGCAATTTGTTTTATTTTGTGTCATTATTTTTACTGTTAATATTAATCATAAATTGAATAAAAGAAAATCGTTTGTATTTATTTCTTAGCTAACTTACGAGAAAATAGCAAGCAGTTTTCCTTTGCTCTTCCAGAATTGCTGCAATGTAAAGGACTAGACAGCTTTGTCACTAAACCAATTCTTCTGTATATTTTTATCACTTTGTATATTGCATTATAAAGTATATCATCTTAGTCTGGTCTGGGGATGCTATAAAACCTTTATCATATACATAGGTATGTCACCTATGGATATACTATAAGTGACTTAAGCAACATTTATTTATTTTTCACAGTTCTGGAGTCTGGGAAGTCCAAGATGAAGCTGCCTGCAGATCCAGTGTCTGCTGTGGGTCCACTTTTTGGTTTGCAGATGACAATGACCACATGGCAGAGAGCAGAGAGGGAGTGGCTCTCTTTCCCTTGTTATGTGGACGCTAATCTCATCAAAGGGGTTCCACCCTCATGAGCAATTTACTTCTAAAAGATCCCACTTCCCAGTGCTATCACATTAGAACTTCAGCATATAAATGTGGAGGAAACACAGGCCTTCATTCCATAGTACACCCCTTCTGCTTGTGGAAATGAGGGTAAGTGGTGGGTCCAAAGTGATTTACTTTGCTTTATATTTGTCAACATTCGGGAGACAAAAAAAAAAAGATAAAAAAACTAAAATATTCTTTGTTCTCTTTGTTTCTTCTGATTTCTTTTTCCTATTTTTTCCTCTCTCATCTCTAAACTTTCAGTCATATGAAAGTTTCCCTGACTCATCTTTTTCTTCTTCTGTAACTATTCTATCCTATTTGTCTCTTGCCTCAGCCCTCTTTCGGCCTGCTGTTGGCTTGCCCTCTCTCTCCCACTCCATGTGGGACCCCTGCACTGTCCCTGACAGTTCTCCTCTGGGTATTTAGGTGCACTATCTCCTCTGTTGCTCTACCACCATCTCTAACCAAGAGCTGCTTATTCAATGTCATGATTGTAAAGGTTCAGGGAAGAAACTCTTGCCCCTGACACTCAGCATCCCATTCAGATCAAGTTACCATAACTGAAAGAGTTTATTAAACTATTTATTGTATGGGTTTAAATACAGTGCTGAAAATAGTCCACTTATCTGAGCTTGAGCAGAGGGATGGATGATAGGATCTCAGGAGGACCTTGCCAGATGAAGAAATTTGGAATCATCAACTTAGATTTATTAGACATCCTTGTGGGTTTTGGAGTTGTATTACATTAATTCAGACTTCAAACCCTAAAATCCAGTTTTTTTTTTTTCATAAAGCTTAAAATGTTGTGGTATTGAGCTGAGTTTTCTGCAAGCTTTTGTTATTGTTTCTGTCATTATTTACTTAAAACAAGGTTTGTTTGTCTTATCATTTAGTAGTATTCTAGTATGTTCAGAGTTGTGCAACCATCACCACAATCTAATTTTAGAACATATTCAAAACCCATAAAAAGAAACCCCAACCCATATCCATTAGCAGTTATTCCCCATTACTGTTCTCCAGCTCACCACCGCAGCCCCAGGCAACCACTATTCTATTTTCTGTTTCCATGGATTTGCCTGTTCATGGCTCTTCAAATAAATGCAATTATACAATATGTGGTCTCCTGTGACTGGTTTCTTTTACTTAATATAATGCATTCAGGGTTCTCAAGTAGTAGCATATATCAGTGTGTCATTATTTTTTATTGCTAAATGATGTTAGATTGTATAGATATAAATATTTACTAGTTGATAGACATTTGTTTCCACTTTTTGGCTGTTATAAATAATGCTGCTATGAACATTCACATATGAGTTTTTGTGTGAAGATACATTTGTACTTCTTTTGGGTATACCTGGGACTGGTGTTGATATGTCTTATGATGACTCCATGCCTAATATTTTGAGGAACAGATAAACTGTTTTCCAAAATGTCTGCCCTATTTTACACCTTCACGAGAAATTTATGAGGGTTTCCATTTCTCCTCATCCTCTTTGACCTTTGTTACTCCCTGTCTTTTTAGTCATGTTTGTGGGTGTGAAATTGTGTCTCATTGTGGTTTTGATTTGCATTTTCCTAGTAACTAATGATTTGGAGAATCTCTTCATGTGATTGTTGGTCATTTATATACCTTATTTGAAGAAGTGTATACTAAAATCCTTTACCCATTTAAAAATTGGGTTGTTTATCATTTTATTGTTGCATTGTTTAGAATTATTTATAAATTCTGAATACAAATCCTATGTCATTTACAAATAACTTATCTCATTTTGTGGTTGTCTTTTCATGTTCTAGATGGTGTTCTTTTTAAATTTGTTGAAGGCTAATTAATTTATCTATCTATCTATCTATCTATCTATCTATCTATCTATCTATCTATATTGTTGCTTGTGCTTTTCATATCATATCTAAGAAACCAGTGCTTAACCTAAGGTCACAAAGATTTACTACTAAGTTCTCTTTTAGTTTGGTAGTATTAGCTCTTCTATTTAGGTTTGTGATGTATTTGAGCTAATTTTTGTATATGGTATGTGATAAAGGTTCAGCTTCATTGTTTTGCATGTAGATATCCAGTTTTCTCAACACTGTTGGTTAAAAAGACTATCCTTTGCACATTGAATTGTCTTGGCACCCTTGTTGCAGAACAAAAGGCCACAAGTGTAAGAACTTTCTTTTGGAACTATCAACTTAATTCCTTTCATTCATATATATAAATATATAATCTTATATCAGTAGTATGCTGTCTTAATTACTATAGATTTATAGTAAGTTTTGAAAATGAGAAGTGTGAGTCCACCAACTTTGTCCTTTATTCCCAAGATTGTTTAATTATTCTGAGTCTCTTGAATTTCTATGTGAATGTTAGGATCATCTTTTCAATTTCTGCAGG
Organism: Theropithecus gelada; assembly: GCF_003255815.1. Lineage (NCBI taxonomy): Eukaryota > Metazoa > Chordata > Mammalia > Primates > Cercopithecidae > Theropithecus > Theropithecus gelada. The sequence continues at coordinate 51,105,533 of NC_037679.1, read as the reverse complement.
AAAATGAGCTGAAATTCTGATAATGATTGCATTGAATTTGTAGAACAATTTGGGTAATATATCTTAACAATGTTAAGTTTTCTCACTCATGAGAATGGGATACTGTTTCATTTTTTAAAATCTTCTTTAATTTATTTTAAAATATTTTTATATTTTTCAAAGTACAAGTTGCACTTAAACATTTATTCCTAGGTATTCTATATAATTATTAGTTCTTACTATAAGTCATTTCTTAATTTCATTTTTTGAATATTCATGGCTAGTATATACAAATACGATTGATCTTTGTATATTGAACTTGTACCCAGTAACAATGTTGAACTTGTTTATTTGTTCTCATAGTTTTTATAGTGGATTTTCTATATACAAGATCGTATTACCTACAAACAAAAATAGTTTTACTTCTTCGTTTTCAATCTTATGCTCTTTATTTCTTTCTCTTACCTTGTTACTCTGCCCAGAAATTCAGTACAATGATGAACAGAAATAGTAAGCTTGGATGTGCTTGTCTTATTGTTGATCTTAGAGGGAAATGATTTGGTGATTTTCTGTTAAGTATGTTAGCTATGGAATTTATAATAAAATGTCTTTTATCAGGTTGAGGAAGTTCTCTGTATTTGTAGTTTTCAAAATGTTTTTAGCAGAACAAGAGTGTTGGATTTTGTCAGATGCTTTTGCTGCCTCTATTGAGATGATTTATGTGGGTTTTGTCCTTAATTTTACTAGCATGGTATGTTACATGGATTTATTTTCAGATGTTGAACCAGCCTTGCATTCCTGAGATAAATCTCTTTTGATCATGGAATTAAATATTTTTACATTTTTTGGGGGATCTGATTTGCTAATATTTTGTTGAGGATTTTTGCATCCATATTCATAAAGAATATTGGTCTATACTTTTCTTTTCTTACAATATCTTTGTCTGATCTTTGTATCAGGGTAATACTGAGATCATAGAAATAATTGGGATTCTTTTGTTCCTCTTCTGTTTTTTGAAAGAGTTTTTGAAGAATTGGTACCAGTTCTTTAAATGTTTAGTTGAATTCATCTGAGAAACCATCTGCTCCTGGGCTTTAATTTATACAGTTGGTTTTTGTTTGTTTGTTTTTGTTTTTGTTTTTGTTTTGAGACAGAGTTTTGCTCTTGTTGCCCAGCCTGGAGTACAATGGTGCAATCTTGGCTCACTGCATCCTCTGCCTCCCAGGGTCAACTGATTCTCCTGCCTCAGCCTCTGGAGTAGCTGGAATTACAGGTTCCTGCCACTACCTCCAGCTAATTTTTTGTATTTTTAGTAGAGATGAGTTTTCACCATGTTGGCCAGGCTGGTCTTGAACTCTTGACGTTAGGTGATCTACCTGCCTTGACCTCCCAAAGTGCTGAGATTACAGGCATGAGCCACCATGCCTGGACAATTTTATTGATTAATAATTAAATCTCCTAATTTGTTATAGGTCTACTTAGATTTCTTTATCTTCTTAAATCAATATTTGTTTGGGTATTTCTAGGAATTTGTTCATTTGACCTAGACAATCTAACTTTATAATTCATTTCTTTAAAGTTGATAGTGGATGTCCTTATTTTATTTGTAGCTTAGTAATTTGAGTATTTTTAATTTTTTTTTCTTGATCAGTCTAGCTAAAGATTTGCCCATTTTGTTTATTTTTTTCAAAGAACTAACTTTTTGTTTTTCCAGTTTTCCCTATTGATTTTCTATTCTCTTTTTCATTTGCTTCTGCTCTAAATTTTATTATTTTCTTCCTTTTGCTTGTTTTGAGTTTAGTTTTTTCTGCTTTTTCTAGTTTCTTAAGGTGGAAAATTTGGTTATTTATTTGAGATCACTCTTCTTTTTAATGTAAACATTTATAGCAATAAATTTCCTGAAAGCAATGCTTTAGCTGCATTTCCTAAATTTTAGTATGTTGTGTTTTCTTTTCACTCATCTCAAAGTCTTTTCTGATTTTGCTTGTGAATTATATTTGACCTATTGGTTATATAGGGTGTGTATTTTAAATTTAAATATTTGTACATTTCCCAAATTTTCTTCTGTGGTTGTTTTGTAACTAAATTTTTCATGGTCAAAGAACATACTTTGTATTATTTAAATTAAAAAAAATTGTTGAGGTTTGTTTTATGACCTACCATATTGTCTATCCTGGAGAATGTTCCATATACTCCAGAGAATAATGTGTATTCTACAGTTGTTGGATTGGGGACTTGATAGGTTTTGTTATATCTAGTTGACTTAAGCTCTTTTCAACTCCGTTCTGTTTGTTTGTTTTTTTATTTTTGCTGATATTCTGGCTATTAAATTTATTGTTTCTTGAAAGTAAAGTATTGAATTCTCTATTATTTTGAATTGTCTATTTCTCCATTTAATTTAGTCAGTTTTGCTTTAGATATTTTGATGCAATGTTGATATATATGTACATGTCAATAATTGTATTCTTCATGATTTACCTTATTTGTTATAAAATAGTCCTCATTATTTCTAGTAAAATACTTTCATTTTAAAGTATGTTTTTATAAATTACTATAGCCACTCACACTGTCATTTGGTTATTCCCTAAATGGTATTTATTTTTACATTCTTTATTTTCAATATATTTGTATCTTTTAATCTAAAGTATATCTCTTTCAGATATCATATAGCCATATTATGTTGCTGTTGTGTTTTGTTTTAGTATTTATCACTTCTTCCATTCTGTGCTTTTTGAGAGGGAAGTTTAATCCACTCACGTTTAACATAATTTCTGATAAGGCAGAATTTAAGTCTGTCATTTTACTATTTGTTTTCTACAGATCTTACAACTTTCCTGTTCAATAATTGCTCAATTCCTGCATTCTTGTGTGCCAAATAGATATTTCCTAGTGAGCCTCTGTAATTCCCTAGTCATTTCTTTTATTATGTTTCTTTTAAATGATCTTTTAGTGGTTGCATATGAACTTAACCTAGTTTTGACTAATACTCATTTTATTTCAATAAAAAATAAGCATTTTATTTCCATTTACCCTTGTTTTCTTTGCAGTATTTTTGCCATACCAATGGCATTTCTTAAATTTATAAGTCCATTAATATGGTTTTATAATATTGTTTAGGCAGTTATCTTTTCAAACAGGAGAAGAAAATAATTGCAAACCAAAAATAAACTATATTGTCTTTCATACTACTGACACAATTACTTTTACTAGTGTTCTATTCCTTTAGGTGGATTTACTCAGCATGTAGTGTCTTTTACTTTAGATTTAAGGATTTATATAGTATTACCTGAAAAGTAGGAATGCTAGCAGTGCTCTCTCTAAATTTTTCTTTATCTGAAAGAGACTTAATTTATTCATTTTTGAAAGTTTAACTGAATGCAAAAATTTTGGTTGACAGTCTTTTTCTTTCAACACTTTGAAGATATTATCTCACTGTCTTCCAGGATCCATGGTTTCTGATGAGAAATTATTGATTTTTCTCTTGCTACTGTGAAGGCTTTCATTTTGCCTTTGACTTTTGTCAGTTTTATTAAGATGTATCTCAGTATAGGTCTCTTAAGTTTATTGTATTAGGGTTCATTGAGCTTCTTGGATGTGTAGATCCATATATTTCATCAAATTTTGGAAATTTTGGCTATTATTTTCTCAAATATATTTCTATCCTTTTCTCTCTTTTCTTTTTCTGGGATTCTTATAACACATGTATTGTAATACTGTGTCCCACAAGTCTTTTAGGCTTTATTTTTTATAAGTCTTTACTCTTTCTTCTCCTTACACTGGATAATCTGTATTAACCTACCTTAAACTGTGTTGATTTTTTTTTTCCACCAGTGCAAATCTGTTGTTGAGGCTTTGTGGAGGATTTGTCATTTTAGTTCTAACTCCAGAATTTGTAATTCAACTCCAGAGTTTTCAACTCCAAAATATTTTGACTCCAGATTTTTCATATCTACAATTCATATTTGGCTACTTTTATAATTTTCAGCTCTATTCTACCTGATACTGTCTACTTGGGAATAGCTGAACTATCTACTTGGGAAGACAATGTTGTCATATTTTTCTTTAATTCTTTAGACATAGTTTCCTCTAGCTCTAATTTTAGTATATGTGTTGCCGAAGTGAGCATGTTTTTCTCTAGTTGTTAAACATTTTGTTATCACTTATTAAAAGTCTCTGTCCAAAGTCTGAACCCTATCAGGGACATTTTATGTTGACTACTTTTTCCCCCTTTAATGTGACATACTTTCCTATTCATTTTATTTTATTTTTGGAATGTCTTCTAATTTGTTTGTTGAAAATTGAACAATTTATAAAATCTAGTATCAGATTTTTTTTGTTGCTTATTTATTTAGTGAATTTTCTGAACTAATTATATAGTTATGTATTTCTTCTAGTAAATGGCCACTAAGTTCTCTTTTAGCTAAAAAATACATTTTTTAAGTTATTGTTTTTATTTGTAAGTCTTGTTTCCTAGGGGTCACACCCAAATCAGGATAATTTAGTGGTTAGTAAATTTTCTGAATGGTCAAAAGTTTTCCTTAAATATTTTGCATGCATGTATTTTACCTTTGCACAGAGACCTGTGTGAAAAGGGGCCCTTTCATACTTCATGCAATTTACAAGACAGACTTCACTTGCAACTCCTCCTTGTGTAGGACCTCAAGGACAGCTGCAGGTAGGTGACTGGCATCTTATCCTTTCCCACATGTTTCCTGGTCATGGACACAGTTTTGTGCAGAAAATGGCTTTTTATATGCTCAGGAATATGTCATAGGTTTTCAGACTCCTCCTACAGTCATCTAGTTCTCTGGCATTTCCTTTTAAATTCCTGGCCATACAGTTGTTTGTCATAATTAAAAGTACAGCCTTAGACAGCTACTGCCAGAAGTTTGTTATTGTTTTGGTGATGCCCTAGGGATGGGCCATTTTCCCCCCCAACTAAATTAAGCTCTGAGTCAAATCAAATAGTCAACACATTCTGAGAATAGAGAACTTCAATTTTAGACGAATATTGACTGTTTTCTGGGGACGGAGGTTTTAATAAAACTTTGAAAAAGCAGTTCAATTTCTCCATTTTCAACAATGCTGTCAACTTTTGCTTGCCATACTACTGAGCAGGGAACAAAGAGGAGTAGGAATAATAAGTTAAAATGACAGATAGTTCATTTTGTCAACTAGGTTCAGTAATTAGTGCTTTTCAGCTAACTCCTTAATTGTTAGGGTTATATAAGTGTTTTAGTTGTTTTGTCTGTATTTTCATTGTTTTGCAGAGGGAGCAAGTTCACCGATGTCTTCACCCTTGCATATGTGACATTTTACATATGTCCATTCCCTGAGCATATGTAAAATTAAATAAATATTTTTTCTTCACTCATAATGAAGGAAACAAGTAGATTTTATATACTGGTTCAAAGGAGAATCCAATAAAAATATAAATTTGTAGATCAGGGATATTGGATTAAATGTGCAAATTGAAGCAAAACTTTCTTTCTGAGGAAGGAGGATGGCTGTTCCTCTTGGGACATAATTCATTTGCATGTGTAGAGATGAAAATTATTTTTGCATTGCTGTAAGTTATCTACAACTCACAAAGTTGTAAAATAGCTTTTATTGAATCAGAATCTGATAAGGCAGAAGAGTGAGTTATAGAAATGCATGGCCTTCCATTGAATCACAAATTACTTCCTACAAAACTAAGTTAAGAAGACTTTCAGAATAAATAAATCTTATGTTATTAGAAAATAGAAAATGGTTTAAAAAACGTAGGTCTTTAAAGTTTATTCTTATTTGTCCAAATTTGAATCCCACCAGAGTAACAAGAAAAATGTGAAAAACATAATAGCACTCACAGGCATTTGGTATTTATACCTCCCTACCACCACCTCGTAATCACCAGGGGAGTTCCATTTGGAGATTCTCTCTGCCTTATACACATCTAAGTTAAAGTATTGAGAGATTTTTCACAGGTTAGGGGCCAGAAAACCACTGCTTACATTCTTCTTTATGAAGTGGATATAGCTATAAAGGCAATTTCAAGTAGGGAGATAATACTAATGTTAAAATGCCTTCCAAATTACCTAAAACGGCTTCCTGAGTGATTGATTAGCATTCTGAGTCTAGTCTGACACACACACTTCATGACTTTCATTATAAAGCAGGAATCCACTTTTCAACTTCCTATTTCCTCTTTTAAAAGTCTCTCTACAAGAAGCAAATAAAAAGCTTAAAAGAAAATTTGAATCTGCTAACCTTTTAGCTTAGTTACTATCCCGTCTGAAGTGTTACGAGAAAGCTATCCTGGATAAAGTGTTTATAAAAGGTAGGCCCTCAGGTAGAGAAGGGTTGCTTCCTTTTCTGATCTATCCTTGCTGAATCCTTGCACAGATATTCCTGAACTCAGAAATTTTAGCTAAGAAACAGCTAAGTTAAAAAGACCACCTATGGAAATAAAATACATCTTTCTGGCATAGATCTAGCTACCTTGACATGCTTTTGTCACTTGTAAGGGTGTCTGAGAGGGAGGACTAGGTCACTAACAACTCTCACCTTTTGTTTAAGGTACTGTTTCTGCCCATATTGTCTTTAATGGGCCTTTTAACTGGGCCTTTACATACATTTTATTCTTGGTTTGAATAAATGATGGTACAACAATTAGGCCTCAAGTCATATCCCTATCCTTTTGAGGTATAAGTTTTCTACTTGGTTTTACCTAAGAGTCCTTTTTTTTTTTTTTTCCTTTCTTTTTAAGGCAAACTAATGCTGAGTGTATTGGTCTGTTTTCACACTGCTGTAAAGGTATTACCTGAGACTGGGTAATTTATAAACAAAAGAGGTTTAGCCGAATAGCTGGGGAGGCCTCAGAAAACTTACTATCATGGTAGATGGTGAAGGGAAAGTCAGGCATGTCTCACATGGCAGGAGAGAGAGAAAGACCAAGAAAGTGCCATTCTTAAAACCATCAGCTCTCATCTCGTAAGAACTCCCCATCACAGGAACAGCATGGTGGAAACTGCCTCCATGATTCAGTAGCCTCTCACCAGGGCCCTCCTTCAACACGTGTGGATTACATGAGGTGAGATTTGGATGGAGACACAGAGCCAAACCATATCATTCCACCCCTGGCCCCTCTCAAATCTCCTGCCCTTTTCACATTCAAAACCAATCATGCCTTCCCAATAGTCCCCCAAAGTCTTAACTCAGTCCAGCATTAACTCAAAAATGCAAGTCCGGAGTCTCATCTGAGACAAGGCAAGTCCCTTCTGCCTATGAGTCTGTAAAAATCAAAAACAAGTTAGTTACTTCCAAGGACAATTGGGACATAGGCATTGGGTAAATATTTCTATTCCAAATCGGAGAAATTGGTCAAAACAAAGGGGCCCCAGGCTCCAGGCAAGTTCGAAATACAACAGGGCAGTCATTGAATCTTAAAGCCCAAAATGACCTCCTTTGACCCCATGTCTCACATCCAGGACATGCTGATGCAAGGGGTGGGCTCCCAAAGCCTTGAGCAGCTCCACCCCTGTAGCTTTGTGGGGTACAGCCTCCATGGCTGCTTTCATGTTCTGATGGTGAGTGAGTGCCTGTGGCTTTTCCAGTCGCATGGTACAAACTGTTGATGGATCTTTCATTGTGGGGTCAGTAGGATGGCGGCCCTATTCTCACAGCTCCACTAGGCAGTGCCCCACTGGGGACTCTGCATGGGGCTCTGACCATACATTTTCCCTCCTTGCCCTAGCAGAGGTTCTCCATGAGGGCACTGCCCCTGCAGCAGACTCCTGCCTGGATATTCAGGTGTTTCTATACATCCTCTGAAATCTAGGTAGAGGTCACCAAAGCTCAACTCTCATCCTCTGTGTACCCACAGGTCCAACACCATGTGGAAGCCCCAAAGCTTGAGGCAGCCCCAAAGCTTGAGACTTGCATACTCTGAAGCAATGGCCCAAGCTGTACCTTGGCCCCTTTTAGATATGACTGGAGCTGGAGCAGCTGGGATGCAGGGTACCAAGTTCCAAGGCTGCATAGAGCATCAGGGACCTGGGCCTTGCCCACAAAACCATTGCTTTCTCCTAGGCCTCTGGGCCAGTTATGGGAGGGGCTGCCACGGAAGTCTGTGACATGCCCTGGAGACATTTTCCCCATTGTCTTGGCTATTAACATTCAGCTCCTTGTGACTTGTGCAAATTTCTGGCTTGAACTCCTCCCCAGAAAATGGGTTTTTCTTTTCTACCACATGGTCAGGCTGCACATTTTCCAAATCTTTATTTTCTGCTTCTCTTTTAAACATAAGTTCCAATTTCAAATCATATATGTGTTCAAAACTCTTTGTGAACACATATAACTGTATGCTTTTGGGAAAATCCAGGTCACCTCTTGAATGCTTTGCTTCTTAGAAATTTCTTCTGCAAATACCCTAAATCATCTCTCTCAAGTACAAAGTTCCACAGATTTCTAGGGCAGGGACAAAATGCTGCCAGTCTCTTTGCTAAAGCGTAATCAGAGTGACTTTTGCTTCATTTCTCAATAAGTTCCTTATCTCCATCTGAGACCACGTCAGCCTGGATTTCATTTTCCATATTACTATCAACATTTTGGTCAAAACCATTCAAAAAGTTTCTAGGAAGTTTCATCAGCTCTCATGAGAACTCTCTCACTATCATGAGAACAGCAGAGTGGAAACAGTCCCCCATGATCCAATCATCTCCCACTAGGTCCCTCCCTCGACACATGGGGATTTCAATTTGAGATGAAATTTGGGTAGGGAAAGACAGCCAAACCATATCACCTAGCTAACAATTGCCTAAGACAATAAAACAGCTAATTGGAAAATTGAGAGTCTAAATGGAAAAAAAAAATTATTTTATTTTTTCTAACTTTTAAATTCAGGGGTATGTGTGCAGGTTTGTTACACAGCTAAACTTGTGCCCTGGGGGTTTGTTGTACAGATTGTTTTGTCATCGAGGTATTAAGCCAAGTACACATTAGTTACTTTCCCTGATTCTTTCCCTACTCCCACTCTCCTCCCTCCAATAGGCCCCAGTGTGTGTTGTTCCCCTCTATGTATCCATGTGTTCTTATTATTTAGCTCCCACTTGTAAGTGAGAACATGTGATATTTGGTTTACTTTTCCTGCATTAGTTTGCTAAGAAAAATAGCCTCTAGTTCCATCCATGTGCCTACAAAGGACATGATCTCATTCATTTTATGGCTTCATAGTATTCCACAGTGTATATGTACCACATTTTGCTTAACCCAGTCTATCATTGATGGTCATTTAGGTTGATTTCATGTCTTTACTATTGTGAATAGTGCTGTAATTAACATATGTGTGCATATGTCTCTATAACAGAATGATTTATATCCCTTTGAGGATATACCCAGTAATGGGATTGCTGAGTCAAATGGGGTTTCTCCGTTTAGGTCTTTGAGAAATTGCCACATTGGCTTCCACAATGGTTGAACTAATTTACCCTCTCACCAGTTTAAAAACGTTCCTTTTTCTCAACAACCTCTCTAGCATCTGTTATTTTTTGACTTTTTAATAATAGCCATTCTGACTGGTATGGTATCTCATTGTGGTTTTGCTTTGCATTTCGTTAATGATCAGTAATATTGAGCTTTTTCCATATGATTGTTGGCTGCATGTATGTCTTTTGAAAAGTGTCTGTTCATGTCCTTTTCTCACGCTTTAATGGGGTTGTTTTTCTCTTGTAAATTTGTTTAAGTTTCTATGGATGTTAGCTATTAGACCTTTGTCAGATACGTAGTTTGCAAAAATTTTCTCCCATTCTTTGAGTTGTCTCTTTACACTGTTGATAGTTTCTTTTGCTGTGCAGAAACTCTTTAATCTTAATTAGATCCAATTTGTCAAATTTTGCTTGAAAAAAATGACTTAAAATCTGGCAAATAAAAATTTTGTATGGAACCTATAAGATCTGCTTCTGTGTCAGTATGTCCACATGTCTTCGTTGCTAAGTGTAAGTGATAATATTTGATAAATAAAGCTAGTTTTTAAGTTGTTGAAAAAATAGGAATGGCTTCAAAATTGTAAGTTAAATATAATTCAGGCTATTTCGCCTGAAATTACTGGTGAGACAGGTTCATGCTGTCTCTGCTACATGTTTTAAGGTCATAAAACTTCTGTTCCTGTAGTATTTTTGAGACTTCTTGATTTGACTGTGAGTTTATGCATTTGATGTGGAGCCTCTGCACTCTGGGGTCTGGATAGGTTACCATGGTGAGACCTGAGGACATATTCTCCATGCCTGAACCAGCAGCTACAACGCAGAATAAAGACCAATATGGCCCTTCCTCCTGGCTCAGCTTTGCCTTTTGGCTATTCTGCAAGTGGTTCTATCCTCCATACATCATCTTCACAGATCTGTCTTTTACCTTGAACTCCATACCTGGTATGTAAATTCAGGACTCAGGCCCTACCTCTCATAGCCATCCTAAGTGTAGTGTGGCTGTTTGACATCCAGGATGATTGGGGAAAGTATTTCAAAATTCTTTTGAGTAATTTAAAATCTTAAAGTCATGTTATATTAAATTAAATAAGTGATCATCATAAAATGTCTGAGTCATTTGAAGTTAAAATACTAGAATATTAATTATTAAACATAAGTTTAAGTTTATGTACTTTGGCATCTTATTGTTATATGGCATACATAGAAAATCTATAGATATTCAGATCTGTTAATAAACAGATCTGCCTGTGTCTGTTTGACAGGCCAGGAGTTTGAGTCCAAGCTGGGCAACATAGCGAGACACTTTCTCTACAAAAAAAAACAAAAGAAAAAGAAATTAACAAGGCATAGTGGCAATGTGCCTGTAGTCCTAGCTACCTGGGAGGCTGAATTAGGAAGATCACTTCAGCTCAGGAGTTCAAGGTTGCACTGAGCTATGATCATGCCAATGTATTCCAGCTTAGGTGACAGAGCAAGGCCCTATCTTTAAAAACAATAATAAAAATACTTACAAGAAATTATAAATAGTTTATGGAAATCTAGTAGGATCAAAAGCTGACTGAAATTGGATAGATTTGTTTACAAAGTTTTATTAAAATTAGTTTCAGTGTTTATTGATAATACACATAAAAAAGAAATGCTTGGTTTTACCTTTTGAACAAAAATTTTTATAGTATTAATAAGACACAGTAAAATATTTTTGTTTACCTTTTGAGTAAACCACACAAAACAAAAAAGAGAGGAATTAAGGAGAGACAAATTTTGTCTCATGCTGTCTTTCTCAGGTCTGCTGATTGTTTGGAAAACTGAGTTTCTTCTCCATTAAAGAATAAAACTTTTGCTTTTTAAATTAATTAATTAATTTTTGAGACAGAGTCTTGCTCTGTTGCCCTGGCTGGAGTGCAGTGGTGCGATCACGCCTCACTGCAAGCTCCACCTCCCAGGTTCATGCCATTCTCCCGCCTCAGCCTCCCGAGTAGCTGGTAAAATTTTTAATTATCATTTTGGCTAAATGAATGACTATTATTTTACACTGTGTGTGATCTTGTTTTGGTCAAACGTTTTAAACATATTTGGTCAAGCGTTTTGACATGCTTGACAGACTCCCCAAAATCAAATTATAAGTTCAACATTCTTTTTATTGACGTCTAGCTTTGGAATGCTATGGAGGGCTCTGCTCTGGTGGCATACAAAAGAGAGATAATAGGCAGGCTTAACTGATGTGTTAAATTACACAGAAAGCATTCTCAAATAAAAAATAATGTTTAACCTTCTTCGTTATATTTTTATGAATATGTTATTAATATATAGTCCAACAGTGTATGGGACCCCTAAAGTTCTGATATGTCTGGGTATATGCTATCACTTATAATTATGGTTATTATGTTTAATAATTATAGGCTACAGAAATAACCAAACTTATTTGTTGATTGTGTCTTTAAGTATAATCATTTAAAGTCATTTCCACAGTTAATTGCTTAATTCTAGTGGAGTTTTGAAAACTTTACAAGCATATAAAATTCTAGTGTATTGTGTTTTCAAAAAGATTCATGAAAATAATGCAATCTGAAATGTAAGTTTCTGATAACGTTAGGATCATTTGGTCTAGGAAAGAATTCCCAGAACTTCAATAAAGAGACTGACTGGTTTTTAAAATGTTAACCTAAGCAGGGCAAAAATTAATTAAATATCAAGAAAACACTTTGCCAGATTTTCATGCTAAATCAGCCAGACCTGAAATTGTTTAGATAGGCAATTTGAATAAACTCCATGGTCCAAGTGAAATTACCTATGATAACCCATCTAATAGACAGTGTTATCTACCTTAATTGGAGAAACAAAATTCATATTTAGGAGGATATAAACCCAGTGTTAAGTCTGGACTCATGGAGAGTTTGTTCTGCCGCTTGGTTCTTCTGAGTTCTTAAAGCTTTTATTATTTAAAGCTTTACATACCATGAATCATCATGGAAGAGATAAAAGAATCAGAATTGAATGTTTGGTTTGTAAAGCCCATAATCTTGGGAAAACAATCAAAACTTCAGGTACATCTCTGCTACCTGATGGGCCATTCAAACATTTATAGAGGGATTTCACTCAATTGTCATTTTCAGTGTATGTTTTCTGGTAGTATAGAAGCTTTCCAGTGTAAGAATGCAGATGTTATAATTGTAGTTAAAAGGTTATTGGAAAATGTGTTTTTAGCATGAGAAATTTGTAACAAAATCTCCAGTGATAAAGGCATTTATTTCACTAGTCAAGTTGTAAAATTATTAAACAATGTATTACAGATACAATAACATTAGGCAAAGGCACCTGAATTAATTGGATTGCCATGATCAAAGTTATTGCAGACTGATGACAATAAGATCTACTTCCAGGGGAAAATAGAAGCTGACAGACCCCTCACGAAATAGTCACTAGAGAACCTATGCCCCTAAGGATAAAATCTCATGTGTCTTCTGCTCCTAAACTCTAATATGACTAAATGCTGGAAGGCTTTAATGCATTATGCCACAGTGTATTTTCCCAGGTAAAGAAACGATTTTATTGTCCGCTAACTGAAGACAACCAAATCCTTTACATTCCAGAACCCACCCAGAGATTGAGTCTTCTGAGAATGACATCAGAGAAAGACTGCCCTTGCCACCCACACTGCAACAAAACTTTGGGACCTTGGATCTTGGGTTCATAGTCTCGCAATTCAGAAGGACTTCTCCAGACTCTTAGATTTGAACCTTCATTGGAGACCTTAAGGTAAAGCTAACTAGAGAAGTTTCTCCCCAGAAGTAAACAATATGCTAGACATGGATAGCTTTAACCCACAATCACAAGTCAAGACTTCCCTGCTATCATGAAACTCTTATCTCTCAATTTTTCCTAGCTTATATCTGTATAAACAATAGAACTTAAAAATGGATATTTTGTGTGTACTCATGGGGTGTACTTTCATTTGTGGAGGATTTTGCAACCCACTTTATACATGGACAACCTTATGTATTGACAGATGGATGATAAAGGGCTAATGTGGGGAGAAATTTTAGTAAAATCTTCGTTCCTTCTTAATCACTGAGAAACAGAACATTGGGCCACTCCTCTTGACCTATATCATAGGTTAAAAAGAACATTGCCAAGAGTCCTTCACTCTTCTGGATGGGCATCATTTATTAGGCCTCTTTTTCCATGGTTTGGGGTAAATGAAGCAATGACTAGAAATGTATCCCTTATAATAGGCTCTATAGCAGATTCTACTACAAAGGCTATGATTACACAACATACTTTAATTTCTCTTACTAAAATTGTGCTATATAATAGAATTGCCCTAGATTACTTACTGGCTAAACAGAGAAATATCTGTGCAGTTGCTGATGCTTCTAGTTGCACATGAGGAATACATTGTGTATTATACAGAGTCAGTTGAGGAGATTAATGAACAGACTGTCTGGTTAAAACTAGTAGACTCTTTATCTAGCTCATTATTTGATCTATTTGATTCGAGTTGGTTTGGCTTATGGGGAACCTGACTAAGCAGCATACTCCAAACTCTTGGTATCATTCTCCTGATAGTTATAACAGTTGTCTTCATGGTGCATCACATTCCCTCAAAAATTGTAAATGTTTGTATGGAGCCATCTGTAAAATGTCGAATGATCTCTCTTTGACTGAAACAATAAATAGGCAAAGAAATGTGTGATTATGAAAACACCATAACCTATAAATGAGGTGATGAGACCAGAAACCCAAAAAGATGGTAACTGAGAGTGGTGCTAAAGCCCTAAGTTTTTGACACACTCTTACTTAAATGAGAAACCTGACCCAAAGGAGAAAATTTTTAAACATTTAAGTTTTATGAAAGGCCATTGTTTTGGCCTGTCCACAACAGACCAAACAAAACCAAAATGGAATCCCTCATGCTAAATGCAACATCATCAAACTGAAACTTTAAGGAAGTGGATAGGTCCTAAAACACACCAGGTTTTGTTGTTCTTCTATAAACAGGAGATTCCAGGGCAAGGAGGTCCCCCATCTACTCTAACCATTATCCACCTTATAAAAATCTGCTGTTCTACTATTTCCCAGTGAGATTTGAGACTAAATAAGTACATTTACTATAGTAACAGGGTGGTGTCAGTGCCTAAACTTTTGGTCAACCTCCCAATTTTGAGAAGTTGACCAAAAGGGGGAATTGTTAAATTAAGTTTACTCTACACCTGCCTTCTTATATATTTTAAGTTAGGCCTAAAGCCTTCTTTGTACATAGTGATCTGTAACCTAACTGGATGAGCTAATAGACTGCAACCTACTCTTGTCCCAATCATGGCGTTTCTGCCAATCAAAGGTGGCCAGCTCTTCAAACCATGTTCAAATAAGGCAAACACAGAGCTGTAATAGTCTGGCTGCTTCTGTACTCCACTTTCATTTTCTGTACATCACTTTTCTTTTTCTCTCATGGTTCTTTTTCAACCATGAGGTAGTACTGGAATCTCTCTGAACCTAGTTTGTGGCTGCCACATTCACAAATTGTTATTTGCTCAATTGAACTCTGTTAAATGTAATTTGTCTAAGGTTTTTCTTTTTAACATTCCTACATCCTAGTGTAGCACTTTCTTATCACTTAAAATAACAGTAATAATAGTAATAATGCAAATATAAATATGGACATAAGAACCATCCAAATAAAATATTCTCTTGCTAGATTTTAGTTCAGGCTGTTTGTAGACATTTGAGACAGGATTTTTCGTTTGAAGCATTATTCCATTGTGAAAATGTAGAAAGCCCAATGTCTATTTGCAAACATAGAATGATATATTGAGTAATTTTAAAAATCTTGTGTATTTCTTCCAATAATGGCAATCGGGGTAACCTTAACAGACTGCACTGTCTTGATGGGCTTATTATTTGCTGGAGGTTAAAGAGCATATTGGGTAATAGTTTGACTTATTGGTGCATAAAACTTTAGCTAAGGGAAACACATCCACTAACAGAAATGCATTTTAATTTGGGGTAATTAGAAAAGAGTTTTGACTGTTACGTTAGAGAGCTGAGATTGAAATAGAATCACATCAATATGCTTTAAGAAGCAGTCCTCAAAATGAAGAAATTTCACCCTAAGATTGTTTGTGTTAGATTAAATAATGGTCCCTCAAATGTATCAGATTCTAATTTCCAAGTCCTATAAATGTTACCTTACATGGAAACAGGTTGTTTGTAGATTTGATTAAGTTAAGGATCTTGAGATGGAGAGATTATCCTGGAAGATCAGGGTGGGCTCTAAATGCAAATGTATGAATCCTTATAAGATGGCAAGAGAGGCTGCAGAGGGAGATTTGACAATACACAACAGAGGAGAAGGCAGAGTGAAGACAGATTCCAACATGCTGGCCTTGAAGATTGAAGTGACGCAGCCACAAACCAAGGGTTGCCAGCAACCACCAGAAGATGCAAGATTCAAGGAAGGAATTCTCTCCTAGAGCCTCCAGAGGGAATGCAGCCCTACAACACCTTGATTTCAGTCCAGTGATGCTGATAACAAATTTCTGGTCTTCAGAATCATGAGAGCATACATTTCTGCTGTTTTAAACCAACACATTTATAGTAACTTATTGTAGCAGCCCCAATAAACTAATAGAATGGTGATAAAATATACTTACCAAATCCTTGAAGTGGTTTCAGTGTTTTCTGAGATCTCCAGTTTTCTCTTTCACCCTCTAAATCTCCTTGGATTATCACACCCATTTCTTCATTTAGAGCTATCCACTGCCTTCTCAGTTCTGTCAGAGCACTCTGCACCAACTTTTATGCCAGCATATATCATATCGTTCCAGCCTCCAAAACACCACCCTAATCTTACTATCTAAGCAATCACCATTTTATTATACTCATTAATTCTGCAGGACAAAAATTTGGTCAGGGTACGGACAGATGGCTTGGTCTGTTCCACAGTACCGGGGGCAATGCTGAGACAACCAAAATGTCTAAGGGACTGGAATCATACAAAGACTTCTTCAGTTGCATAACTGGTATTTGGACTCTAATAACTCAGAAGTTGAGCTTACCTTCAATGGTGGACCACAACTCCTCTACATGTAATTTCTTAACTTTCTCACAACATGGTGGCCAGGTTCCAAGAGAAAGCATTCTGAGGGAAAATGTCAGGAGGGGAGCATTCCAAGCCACATAAAAACATTTCCACCATAATCTACTGCTTAAAGTGATCAAAAGTCCACCCAGATTCTAGGAGAGGGTCCATGGAGTCAACTCCTTAACGGGATGTAGCAGGGTCTTACTGCAGAAGGACTTGTGAAGACATAGATATTGTGTGATTATCTAGTGAAAAATACAAGAGTCCACATTTATTCAAATATGGTTGCTTTGTCACCTGTCACCTGGCCTAACCTAAAACTCAAGCTCAAGAAAGTCCACTTGGTTTCTTTATATCCCCAACACCAAACACTCAAAAAAAAAAAAAAAAAAAAAAAAAAATGCTTGAATTGAGAATATAGAGGTTGCAAAGAAGAAAATAAGGAATGTGAGAAGAAAGGAACTGGAAATTAATCGTGTTGGCTTTATAATGAGTGAAGCTTTCTTCTGCAGTAAAAACAGTGTGGTGTGAGGCTCTATGTTAACCTACAATTCCCTTCTACTTTCACTTCCTTTTCTATTCAGCCAAGACTGAAACATTCATCATTATCAATGGCTCTTTGCCATGGCCCTCAATTTCCATTTTTCTTTCAGCTTTGCCCTGGAAAAGCTCTGTCCCTGGATCAAGTTAGCTATTTGCCTTGTCCTCTACTGAATTACTGATCACTGCCAGACAAAATTCACACAGGCTTCTGGGCCATTACTGCAAGTTCACAATTGACACTTGTACTGGTCAGTTTGGAAAGGTCTGTGGGTTGGCTGACTCGGCTCTAGGCTTTGGTTCATTTTCCATTTTTTCTTCTAAGGCCCAGGCTGAAGGAGCAGGAACTACCTGAGGCAAGTTCTTCTTACGGTAGGGTCAGAAACTCCCGGAGACATGAAATAGAAATATATCATAACTTTCAGATCTACAAAGAAAACTGACACACTGTCTCTTCTGCCTATATTCCATTGTCCAAAGCATGTCACCGGGCCAAGCCAAACATTATAAAGCAAAGACAAATACTTCTCACATAGAGGCTATGCAATAATATATAGTATTTCCCAATATTTCAGTAGACTCTCTTAGCTATCTTTTATTCAATGTGTCTCCAGTTAATGTTTTCTATAATTTTCCCAAAAAGCCATTTATAATTTTTTTCAAGATCCCAGTCTTTTCATTAACCCACCTTAAATTGGCCAAACAGAGTAGTCTCCAACTTCAAAGAACAATTAGAGATCTTTTAGCAAGTATCTTCTTATCTTTGCTGTGGGTCTTTCACGAAATTCATTTATCTGCTCTCTTCTCTACCATTTTGGTCGGAATCATATTCAACATTCAGTTTAATGCTAATTTTGTCACCTCTTCTCTGGGTCCTATCCACTATGATCTTCTTTGAGTTTGACACCATTAGTTATTTCTTCCTATTTTATAACTTTAAATTAGCCCTCTTCTTAGCAGAATGACTCAAAGTAGTATAAACTATAAAAACTATTCACAATCCAATATTCAGCCAGATGTGATGATGTAAAATTAGGCAATAGTACTTTAATATAAGAAAAAAATTAGATGGGACAAGGAGAGTGGATCACTTGAGGCCAGGAGTTCAAGACCAGCCTGGCCAACATGGTGAAACCCTATCTCTACTAAAAATACAAAAATTAGCCAGGTGTGGTGGCACACGCCTGTAATCCCAGCTACTCAGGAGGTTAAGGCAGGAGAACTGCTTGAGCCTGGGAGGCAGAGGTTGCAGTGAGCCGAGATCACACCACTGCACTCCAGCCTGGGCAACAGAGTGAGACTCCATGTCGGAAAAAAAAAAAAAAAGAAAAGGAATTCAGGAAGGATGGAATGAAGCAGTAGATTAATTGAATGAAACAAGTGGTGTGGATACATATGTGGAGTGACTCAAACTGACAGAGGACATGAATTCTTTAATTTTTATTTTCTGCAATGTAGAAATTATAGGAGACTCAAGATTGTGCTTCTAATAGTAAGAGGATTTGTCTCAAATACCTTCACTCCTAGATCTTAAGGCAGTGAAATCTCTGGTTGCTAAGCCAACTCAATCAGCTGAAATGATGAATTAGTTTTCTCTTGGCTCAATTAACAGATCATCCTAAACTTAGGGGCTTAAAAAGATGTATATTTATTACTTCAGCATTTCTGTGAGTCTGGAGTCTGGTTATGGCTTTACTGAGTTGTCTGCTCAGGGTCTGAGCAGAATATGGGTTGGAACTACAATCTTGTTTGAGGCTTGGGATCATCTCTTTAATTTATTGGTTGTTGGCAGAGTTCAATTCCTTGTAGTTGTAGGACTGAAGTCCCATTTTATTTCTGGCTGTGTGTTGGAGACTGCCCTCAGGTGCTAGAGGCTGACTTTAGAGCCTTGCTATGTGCTTCGTTTGAAAGGTATTTCACTGACCATCCAGAGTGAACAGGCAACCTACAGAATGGGAGAAAATTTTTGCAATCTACTCATCTGACAAAGGGCTAATATCCAGAACCTACAAAAAACTCAAACAAATTTACAAGAAAAAAGCAAACAACCCCATCAAAAAGTGGGCCAAAGATATGAACAGACACTTCTCAAAAGAAGACATTGATGCAGCTAACAGACATGAAAAAATGCTCATCATCACTAGCCATCAGAGAAATGCAAATCAAAACCACAATGAGATACCATCTCTCACCAGTTAGAATGGCGATCATTAAAAAGTCAGGAAACAAGTGCTGGAGAGGATGTGGAAAAATAGGAACACTTTATCACTATTGGTGGGACTGTAAACTAGTTCAACCATTGTGAAAGACAGTGTGACGATTCCTCAAGGATCTAGAATTCGAAATACCATTTGATCCAGCCATCCCATTACTGGGTATATACCCAAAAGATTATAAATCATGCTGCTATGGACACATGCACACGTATGCTTATTGTGACACTATTCACAATAGCAAAGACTTGGAACCAACTCAAATGTCCATCAATGACAGACTGGATTAAGAAAATGTGGCACATATACACTATGGAATACTATGCAGCCATAAAAAAGCATGAGTTCATGTCCTTTGTAGGGACGGAGATGCAGCTGGAAACCATCATTCTCAGCAAACTATCGCAAGAATAGAAAACCAACCACCGCATGTTCTCACTCATAGGTGGGAATTGAACAATGAGAACACTTGGACACAGGATGGGGAACATCACACACCGGGGCCTGTTGTGGGGTGGAGGGAATGGGGAGGGATAGCATTAGGAGATATACCTAATTAAATGACAAGTTAATGGGTGCAGCACACCAACATGGCACATGTATACATATGTAACAAACCTGCATGTTGTGCACATGTACCCTAGAACTTAAAGTATAATAAAAAAGAAACAAAAAAAAAAAAAGAAAGAAAGAAAGGTAGTTCACAATATGGTTGTTTGTTTCTCTATAGACTCCAGGAGAATCTGTGTTTCTTTGAATCTCTTTCTTAAGGGAGTGCCTGGACTGTATTTTAGATGGCCCACCTGATTAGATTTGAGCCACCTAGGCAAATGTCTTTTCTGATTGATTAACTCCAAATTAGTCACCTTATTTACACTTGTAAAATTCATTGATCTTTGCTATATAATGTAATCACAAGAGTGAAGTCTCATTTTGTTCATATGTCTTGCTTACACTCATGGGGAGAGGATTATAGAAGGTATGTACACCATGGAGAGATCTTGGGGATCAATTTAGAATTGTTCCTACCATATATCAGAACCCCAAAAGTACCTTGAAATTGCAATCCAAAATTTTTAAGATAATATAATTATTTTCTCAGTGGGCATTTATTTTTAATTCTGGTGAGAGTTCAAATGAGTGTTAGAGGTAATATAAATACAAGCTTTAAAGTTTTTATTTTTGTGCTTAATAATTTGTAATTTTTAAATTAGAAAAATCTGGTTTTCTCTTTATCTATCATTCTGGGAAATTCCCATGCCTCTCCTGTGTAGGATTTTTTTTTTTCTTGCACTATATCTCCCTTCTTTATTTTTTAATTCGTTCATTTTGACGTTGTATATCTTCCTATAGCTTCCTACAAGTAAGTTCAAGGAAGATAAACATTTTGAATTCATGTTTATTTGAAAATATGTTTATCTTATATTTCTACTTCACACAGTTTGGCTGGATTTAAAATTCCAGGCTGAAAATACTTTTTCTTGGAAATTTGAAGACATTGTTCCTTTTCCTTTCTTCTTTATTTTATTTTATTTTATTTTTTCAGAGACAGGGTCCCACTCTGTTGCATAGGCTGGAGCGCAATGGTACCATTATAGTTCATTGAAGCCTTGAATTCCTGGACTCTGCCTCAGTCTCCTTGGTAGCTAGGACTGTGTGTGCATACCACCACACTGATCTAATTTTTTATTTTTATTTTTTTTTGAGATGGTGTCTTGCTATACTGCTCAGGTTGGTCATGAACCCCTGGTCTCAAGCTACCCTCCCACCTTGGACTCCCAAAGAATTAGGATTATAAGCATGAGCCACTGTAGCCAGCCACATTCTTCTCCAGATTTCAGTGTTGCTGCTTAGAAGCCCAATGTCATTTCAGGTTTCAGTGTTGCTATTTAGAAGTCCATGACAAAAATATGTTACAAACTAACTCTGGATGCTTTCATAATCTCATCTTTGTCCTTGGTATTCTAAATTTTTTGATGACCTGCATTTGTGGAGATCTTTTTAATTTGATTTTTCTTCTAATGGGTGGGTACTTTTAGCCTTGATACTACAAACTTCTAATCTGGAAAGTTTTCTGGTGTTATGTCTTGATAACTTCTTTTCTTCCATTTTTCTCCATTGTCGTCTTATAGAATTCTATTAATCAATTTTTAGACTTCCTAAATTAATCTTGATTATTTTTTCTATTTTTATATTTTTGTCTTTTCATTTATTCCCTGACTTTATCTTCAATTATTTTATAACAGTTTTAATTTTATCTATGTAATTTAATTTCTAAAACGTTTTTCTTATTCTCCAAAATTTTCTTTTTATGGTTCAATAACTTTTTTAATGATATGTTTTAAGAATGTGGTGTTTTAAGAATGCAGTTGTCTTCTTTTATCTCCTTGGGTATGTCAGTCGTAGTTTTTTTTTTAACAATATTTCTTCCTCTTTTATAGCTGATTTTTTTCATGTTGTATACTCTCTTCTTATGTTTGTTGTTCCTTAGATATCTAACAATATTGGAATAATAAACACTTTCTGTATTGGGCCATGGGCTTGTTGAACACTGGGCTTCACTCTGTGTTGATCAATTGAGGACAATACCACTTCATTATATAATCCTTAAAACTCAGTACCTACAAGTCTTTTCAGATATGTAAATCTGGTTGTATTTGGGTGTTGAGCCGACAAAGGCAGCTGGTATTCTCTAGTTAAACCTGTAGACTTATTAGTTTCCCTTTGGTTCAGCTTGCATACTTACACTTGCCTTCTGCTATACCTTTTGTCCCATGACCCATAATGTCTCTGGCTCAGTTGTTTTAAAGACTAAAAACTGTTCTTGTCTGGGCTTGGTAGCTCACACCTGTAATGCTGGAACTTTGGAAGGCCAAAGTGGGCACATCACTTGACTTGAGGTCAGAAGTTCAAGACTAGCCTGGCCAACATGGTGAAACCCCATCTCTACTAAAAACCACAAAAATTAGCTGGACATGGTGGTGCACGCCTGTAATCCTAGCTACCTGTGTGGCTGAGGCTGGAGAATTGCTTGAACTGGAGAGGCAGAGGTTTCTGTGAGCCAAAATTGTACCACTGCATCCCAGCCTGGGCAGCAGAGTGAGACTGTCTCAAAAATAAATACATCCATACATCCATCCATACATGCATACATACTGTTCTCTTACCTAGGCCAAGGAGAAGTATTTATCTGGTTATGAGTCTGAGAACCTTAAAATTTTAGCTAGCAATCTGGTTTCCAGCCCTACCCTTTATCTTTGCCTTCCACATAATTTTTAAAAAACTTTTGGAGGCTCAATTGATTTGTAGCTCATTGGCAAATTTGACTTTACTACTTAAAATTATTTATTATGCCTCAATACGTCTGTAAATTTTGTTGGCATCTTTTGTCACTGTTGTATTCCTTTCTCTTATTTTTGTCTGAGTGTGTTTACTTTTTAAAAAGCTTACATCTTCATAGGTTTCTAGAAGGTATTTCTTGATAACATTATAATTTTATCTACTGTTCCTAAACACTGTTCTCTTTCCCTAAGAAATATTTTATTCTCTCTCATTGTTCCCAGTGGCATTCATACTTAGAAAACTTCCAATCCATCCTGATATGTATCTAAATGCCAACCTGGCATCTTTGCTTATACGTATCACAGGGACTTCCACTCAACACGTCTGAAACCATTCTCATCCACTTATCTCAAAATTCTCTTCTTTTTGTATGCCATTGATCTTATTAATAGCATCACAGTTCTCTTTGTTCACACTATAAACCTGGAAGTCATTCTGGCTCCTTTCTCTCATTATAAAACCATATTAAATTGCTCATCAAGCCCTGTTCACAATATCTTCTAACCATCTTTAAAATCTGTCATTTCTTTCCCATTTCTGTGGACATTTTTCTGATTCAACTTCTCTTTATATCTTGCTCAGATTGCTACCGTAGCTTCTTAAAATTCTCCCCTTACTAGGAGTATTTCCCTTCTCTATTCCATTCTCTTCAATGTCACTACCTGGATCCCTTGAAATTTAAGTCTTATCATGGCAATTAGCTTAACACCTCTGAATGTCTGTCTCATGTGTGTTGGTAATTACTGTATGTTAAATCCTGTGCTATGCTGAGGGTAGGATATAAACAAATGAGATATTTGGTTCTCTGGTCTCATGAAGCATATAGTATGATGAGAGAAAGACCTATTAAACAACCACAGAAATTAATGTTTAGCAATAAGCTGCAATAAGAAGCACAAAGAAAAAGCAATGAGTGTGTTGAGAGATTATAATTAGGCCCTTACATAGCAAGGAGAGTCAAGACAAAAAACCTTGCAGACATGGTAACATTTAAACTGTGTCCTGAAGCAGGAATAGAGGTTAATAATGCAAAACATGAGGAGAAGGTTGGAGGGGCAGTATGAAGATAGGAGAGGCAGGCAGAACTTTTCAGATAGAAGGAGTAGCCTCCATGTGAAGATCCTAAAGTGGTAAAGAACGTGGCGTGTTTAAGGAGCAGGGAAAAACATCTGTGCAGCTGTTGTATAGCAAATGACAGGAAAAATGGAATGCAATGAGACTAGAGAGGGAGATGTAGTCTAGATGATACGGGGTAATAGGCCATATAAAAGATGTTGTATTTCATCTCCAGTGCTATGGGAAGCTGTCGTAGAATTTTAAGTAGGAATGTGACAGAATCCAATTGTAGCTTATAAGAATTATTCTGGCTGAGTTTTAAAATAGTAGATCTGGATAGGAAGGGGGGAGATTTCATGGCTCAGTATTCCAGCCAAGACAAGATGGTGGCTTAGACTGTAAGGTGAGTGTGGTATCACAGGGAGGTGGATATATTTAAGACACATTTAGGTATTAAGATGACATAAGCTGGTAAATAAAGTGGCGTTAGGGCTTTTCAGACATCCTGGCTTTTGCATCATGAAGCAAAATGGGTAAAGAGCATGCTGAAAAGATAAGCAAGAAGAGTTAGGTTTGAGATTGCAGTTATAGATATAAGTCTGAATTTACAATAAAGAACGAGAAGAAAGAATGTCCAGGATGGAGCTATCAGGAATTCTAACAATGAGAGGTTAAGCAGGGGAGGATGAACCAAAAGAGCATATTGAGAAGGAGAGACTAAAGAAGTAAGAGGAAAACTAGCATAAGGTGGAATCATATATGCCAAAAATAAAGAGTTTCTTTCAAAGAGAGAATCATGGTAAGTTATGTTGAATACTTCTGAGATGTCCAAACTGTCTAAGAAGTATCTATTATGTTTAGTCATAGATTGGTCATTGTGATCTTAGCAAGAGAAGTTGTATTAGCAAAATAAGAGTAGTCAGAATGGACGTAGTAAGAGAGTTAATAGGAGACAGGAAGTAGGCATCTTTTCCAGGCATTTGGCTGGGAAAGATAGGCAAGAGAAAGGATGGTAACTGAAGAGAGTTATCAGGTCGTGAAAGTTTTGTTTATTTTTAAAGGTTACTAGGGTTGCTAGGCCTTTGAATGCTGATAAGAAAGATCTCATAGAAAAACAAGAGATAATTTGAAGAACCATCCATAAGAAGTTATTACCAAAGAAAAGAGGTCTCTGAAGGAGGAAGAAGGAATGGCATGCACACACAGGCAGGGGGGTGAGTCTTAGGAAAGGGACATTGATTCTATAGCTACATGAGGTGAAATAGAAAAGGATGGATCCAGGTAAGATAGGTTGTGATTCTGGTTGAGGGGAAATTAACGAGTCTCTGTTTGACGGTGGCAACTTGTAGAGAGTGGAGATAGAAACTATGTGGAAAGAAGCGGCCAGATTGCATCACAAGTTTTAAACTATGTCAATTACCTAGTTATATAATTTCCCCTCAAATCCAAACTTCTTAGTATAATGGTTCTCAAATGGTGATTTTCTTTAGAAGTATGGGAAAGCTTTTCTCTGACCTGAATCTCAGAACTAATAATATAAAACCTCTGAGTATGACATATACCATATGTCTTTTTACAACTTCCATATTTTTCTTTGCCTTTAATGAACAGAACACACTGTCATAACATACAAGGCTCTTTATGGTTAGACTTTCTACCTGTCCAACTTCACTTCTCATTACACCTTACTTTGAACCCTATATACCAACAATAACAAGCACATGTTATTAGCCACCCTCCATCCCACCCAATGCACCATATTAATCATCATTTTCCCACTACTGACTTTGAATGGAGAACCAAACAAGTAGCACATCTAAATTACTGACAGAGAATACTTAATTCCACACCACCATTTGCAGAACACAGAGAAATTCTTATGTTCTTTTTTATATCTCTCCCTAGCAAAGTATGTGGCCTGGATTGTTTAGATGCCTTTGGTAAAAGGATCGTAATTATTGGGGTTGAAGAACACTGAATAGATTGACAGCTCTGAGTGGAAGCACAAAACAGAATTAACGAGTTGTTGCATCCAGTCTAGAGTCAGTGTACTAGTCTAACTAAGGAGGGGAGAAGAAAACCAAGCCAAATTCAACCCAAGAGGGCCTGACATCTATGAAGTTACACAGCACCAACAGGTATGATGTTTCCCAGACACAAAGAGGGCAGATGTTTTCAGAATGGAGAGAAAATATTCAGATGGGCAACTGCTTCAGTCATGTCAGATAAGAACTGAGATTTATCCATTGTCTTTGGAAATATAAAAATCCTTAGTGACCTTTGCAAGAAAGGTTGCAGTGGAGCTAGAGAACAAAGGGCAGATCACAGCAAGGTGAGGACTAAATTGCTTATTATGAAGTAGAGAGAGCAAGTAGCGGGAAATTTTTTAAGAAGCTCGACAGTCAAAAAGTAGAGGTAGAGGGGAATATGGTGTCCTTGAAAGGCATTTCTTTATTGAACTATGCATGTATACTCAAACATGTACATAAATTTTTAGAAAAGATCCAGAAGAGAGAAAAAAAGAAAAGAACAGTGTGTGTGTGAGAGAGAATGATGAAGAGAGAGAGAGAGGAAGCAAAAGAAAAAAAGAAGAGGACCGGGGGAGAAAAGAGAGAGTACCTGATGAAATAAAGTCCCAGAAGAGAAATTGGAATTCACAGGTGAAAGAACTTGGAGTAGAATGAGAAAATCCCCTTTCACAAAGACAGGAGGAGATTCTGGGAGAATGTGGTGATTAAAATGTACTCTAAGCACTAGGAGATAAAGGTGGAAGGAACTTCTGTTTTATGGTCTCATCTTAATCAAATAGAATATAACATCATAAGTAAGGGTGAGGGAGGAGGAGTCAAGAGAAATGTAGCCTGGCAACAACTAAGGTTGGAGATCATGAATCTGAAATGTCCCCGGTTATGTGATTTTATGCTAACAGCTCTCAGCATCAATAATTCTGCATGTATGTTGCGGATATATATGTGCAGAATTGTTCTTTTAATTTCAGTGATATACAACAATATCTCATATTGGATGGGGTCCTTTTTAAAGCCATAATAAATGCTAATTTTGATTCCTCCAAGGACACTGCTAGAAGGATTTAACATGAGCTCCACATATGAAATGATCATGAAATATGTCATCTAAGAAATCTTGCAAATTGCACTGCCTAAACAGATGGCACAGCTTTGCAATATAAGCAGCAATGCCCTCACCAGCTGTTGATTTTGTTTGCAACATTTAAATCACTGCACAATGGCTGCTGGTGCTGATGAGAAGTGTATCTAAAATAATCCCACAAGTTCCACAAATGATTAAATGTCCTAGGTTTAGAAGAGATTGGGGTAAAAAGATACTTTACTATTGTACATGTTTGAGCTGCAGAGACTTTCAGAAAATAACAAACTTATGTTTGGATATACTTCAAAGTAGGGAGGAAAAAGCTCATCCTGTTATATGTAGGAAGCCATCTTACTGTATAAATGCCTCCACTCTACCCTAACCCTCTGCCTTCACTTTGGCATTTGTGATATTTTATCCCCGAATGCCTTTGCTCTGCTTTCTTCTTTGATTTTTTCTGTCTTCTATTATCCTTGACATTTAGGAAATTTTTAAGCATCCTGGATCTTCCCTTAGTATATGCTGTTAATTGCCTAATCCCTCTCTTGCCTTCCCTTAAACTATAGCCTGCATGTTGTCATCCAAGGAGAGAGGCCATAAAAAGCTGAGAGTGTAGATCTGAAGTTTAGAAGAGAGGAGGAGGCTATAAACACACACAGAGTTAAGGAGGTTAATGTGTATGTAGAAGAAGTCATACCCTTCTTTCTCTTCTCCATTTGACCCACACATCTGTGCAGACTCAGCTGTAATAATACTAACAAAATAATAATAAATAATTCATGAATTTTTGTATGTGTCAAACAGTAAGCATTTTAAATGTATCGACACACTTTAACCCCAAATTCAGTGCTATTGTGGTTACCTGTATGATTATATTTACCTTCCCTAGTAGTCATTAAACTTTTTTAAGGAGAGAGAAATTATATCACTTATATTTTTGTCCCCTGTGGGACTTCTTGTATTTTCTGTATTGAGTATGTAAAAAGCATGTTTGTTGAATGACAAGATAAGGGGAAAAAAAAGGAATGCACAAAATTGTTTTAAAAGTTGAAACTATTAACTATATACTTATAATCAGGCTTTTTCATGTAAATTGTGAGTTCTTTGAGAATAGGGTGTGTTTGTCTGTTTCCCTCAAAGTACCAGGCACATTGTAGATACTCAATACATACTTGTTGGTTGATTGGTTAAAACCTGCCAGAGCGCTATTTTACCCTAGAAAGTGGAAAGCTAAGGGGTATATAATCTATCTCAAAGTCAGAATTCACTGAGTACCTGCTGCATCCCTGCCCACAGACCATTCGTCAGGCATGTTGTTTGACTCTTTGGATGTGATTTTTACTGAAAGTGGTTTGGATAGTGATCACCGGGCACCACCTTGTTGCCAAAGCTCCACTGGTCACCATGATTAACAACTTACATTCCATTCTGTTTCTCTTCATTCCTGTTCAAATCATCTACCACTCTGGCACTATCGTGGATATCCTTTACACCTATTGAAGAAAGCTTTCAGTTTACATTAAAGATGACTTAAAGCAAGTTACACATTAATAGTGGACACTTTAAATAAAAGTGTATACTATAACTAATTTGTGAGAATTAATTTACAAAGCAGTTAATTTCTATCTATGGATGACGACAATATGTACTTACACTAGGAATAATCACAAAAGTCTACATTGGTGAAAATGAAGAAACAAGATATTCAACTAAACAATACTGGTTGACTTATTTTTGTGCAAATATTAGAAATCATAAAATGAAAGGTGTAACAAATCGAAAGATTATTTATTGTTCAAACTGACTTTAAGTTCGTCTATGAGGAGATACTATTTGCAACTGGAATATGAACTATGTTTTCTTCTGAAAAGCAACCAAACAATTCTGTGCTGATTAGTACAGAGCGAATGATATTTGAGTTCCAAAAACAAATCTATCTCTAATTTTTGCCAAAAATAAGAACAAATTCGTTTATGAAAAGGAAAATCTCTTTCTTCGGAGAGGCTAGTAACTGAGTTTTCACTGCATAATTTCTACCTTTTCTCCCAGTGGGGCTATATCATCATGCAGGATATGAATACATCATTATCATTTTACCTGGAGAGGTGCCATGGGTTTTCTAGCAAATTTGCATCTCTAGAATTTAGACTGGAGACACCTTGTGTGTCATAATTCTGTGATTCTGGATTTTAAATTTGTGTTCTTATGATTTTGGCTTTCTGGGATAACTTTCTGTTTTCCGTTTTCTACTAACTAACAAAGATGGGATATTTTGTTAGTATTTGGATACCCAAAGGAAGATCTGGTTGTCTTCCTTGTCAGACCATCCCTCACAATCCCTTCAGACAGAGTGAAGAAAAATTGGTATTTTCAAATGGAGTCCATGAGATAAATTGCAGATGGTACCTGCTACCCCTACATATGATAATGTCAGTAGAACAGCGATTTATAGCTTCCCAAAGAGTTTTTATACAACTTGCATTTTTAAAAAATAAAATGAAATTAATCCCTATATAACAGGAAAGAAAAAGAAAATTATCTTTTTTACAATCTTTAACTTTGATCTCTATATTTTAGTCCCCAAAGAAACATTGAGACATTTTAAAGCATAAAATAATCTATATGCACCCAAAGAACAGATCCTAGGTCTAATACAATTCAAGTCCAAATGAAGAGTTTCATTTTCCCATGAGGTTAAACCTCCAAGAAGTTGAAATTAATATCTGTATGTAAATTAAAGGATCTGCAACATTCAAAAAACATCCCTGGCCTTTGAGATTCACCAACTTTTGCTCTGAAATTTCTGGAGTTTTTAGGTGGTAAAACTGTAGGTCCACAGCTAAGGTAAAAACAGATTAGCCATATAGGTGAAACAATATGAAAAGAATATCTATAAATGTATTGTTTATGAAAAAGCTAGCATTCTGAAACTAAATTAGACAGTGTTTGGCTGGAAACACTTTCCTACCCAGAATCAATTACTATTAGACTGTTTAGTACAATTGTCTAACAAACCTATCAGAAAGCCATTAAACAACAAATATATGAAGATAGTTAACCTAATCAGTAATCAAGTCACTATAAATCATGACAAGAAAATGCCATTTTCCATCCATTCAATCAAAATAATTAAAAGTTTGATAATAAAAATTATCAAACTTTTGATAGCCATGCTAATCAATAAGATCTTTTACAACACTGTTGTGGGGATAAAATGGTACAATTGCTTTGAAAAACAATTTAGCATTATCTTGTAAAAGTGAATATTCATATGTCCTACGACCTATTGGTTCCTCTCCTAGATATAAATTCGTGTGACATGTTTCTTTATGTGCACTGAGAGACACGTATAAGAATGTTTAGAGCAGCACTGTTTATAATTGCAAAAAGAAACAAAAGTTTAAAAATCCATATTAAATGCAAACAACCACAAAGAGGGCCAGGTGTGGTTGCTCATGCCTGTAATCCCACCCCTTTGAGAAGTTGAGGTGGGCAGATCACTTGCAGCCAGGAGTTCGAGACCAGTCTAGCCAGCATGACGAAACCCCATACTATGAAATTTTTTGTATTTTTCTACTTAAAAATTCAAAAAAAAAAAAAAAATTAGCCAGGCGTAGTGGCATACACCTGTAATCCCAACTACTTGGGAGGCTGAAGCATGAGAGTCATTGGAACCTGGGAGGCAGAGGTTGCAATAAGCCAAGATCTTGCCACTGTACTCCAGCCTGTCCAGAGTAAGATTCTTTCTGGAAAAAAACAAAACAAGCAAGAACAACAACAAAACATGCAAGAGGAGAATGGATAAAATGAATTAAAAAATCATAAATGTGACATTACACAGTAGTGAAAATGAATAAACCACAACTATATATAACATGGATGAATCACAGCTACTACTGAGTGCCAAAAATCTCAGAAGCTGTATGTAACTTAATAGCCTTTTTTTTTTTAGAAAAATGAAAATAAAAGTTCAGTATAAAAATATTACTAAATATACGCTATGTGTAATATGACCTTTATTAAAAAGCAAGGTGTCACTGGGCGTGGCAGGTCATGCCTGTAATCCCAGCACTTTGGGAGGCTGAAATGGACGGATCATCTGAGGTGAGGAGTTTGAGACCAGTCTGGCAAATATGGTGAAACCCCATCTCCATTAAAAATATTAAATTTAGCTGGGTGTGGTGGTGTGCACCTGAGGTCCCAGCTACTTAGGAGGCTGAGGCAGGAAAATTGCTTGAACCTGGGAGACGGAGGTTGCAGTGAGCCGAGATCGTGCCACTCCACTCCAGCTTGGGTGACAGAGCAGAGACTCTATCTCAAAAAAAAAAAGCAAGTTGTCGTCATCAGTTTTTACTATTGTAACAAAAATGCCATGGACTGACTGGCTTACAAACAATAGACATTTATTTCTCACAGTTCTGCAGGCTGAAAGTCCAAGATCAGAGTGCCAGCATGGTCTGGTTCTGGTGAAGGGACTCTTCCAGGTCACAGACAGCCAACTTTGAATTGTATCCTTACACAGTGTAGAGCAGAGAGCACTAATCCCTTCTAAGAGGCTCCACCCTTGTGACCTCATTTAATCCTAATTATTATTACCTTCTAAAGGCTCCCCACTTCATATCGTCACATCAGGGGATAGGGTTTCATCATATGAACCTTGGGGAGACACAAATATTCAGTCCATAACACACACGAAAAATAAAAATACAAAAGGCAGAATGATGGATAGCTCGTATTGGAAACTTCCACCCAAGGACAGGATGGGAAGGAACCCAGATACCGGTAACCAGTTGTCAGTATTCTAGCTCTTGGCCTGGGTATTGTGTTCACAAACGTTTATTATTTGTTGAAATAAATGAATGAATAACTAAATAAAAGAGCTGAAGACATTAAAGGCACAGTGAACCTGACTGTATATACTTGTGACATTTAAAAATAAGACTTTGAATGGATGTCTGTGTTTGAAATATTTACAATCTGATTAACAAATACTCATAAACAATTACAGAATGTGTACCACAGAGCTAGGCACCTAGCTCTTCAAAATCCAAATCTTATTAGGATTTTGTTCTGGGTGAGAGGATGGGGAGAAATGTTTCCTCTGAAAAATGCCATTTCAGTAACATAATAGATGGATCATTAGGTTAGGAGAGATTAGTTCTGCCATGTGGTACTGTTAAGTCTATCTTTTAATGATAATTTTCTTGCTTTTAGCTTCTTGGCAGCTCCTCTACAATTCTTCCCCTATATGATTGTTTTTTTATTTTAGACTGTTAACAGAGTTACTGCATTTTGTGTGAAGGTGACATTAAAATTACTACATATTAAACAAGCATCATCCATAGGTACCTAGACTAAATGAAATGGAAAAACAGATCTGTCATTTATTTTATGTTATTTATATGATCTTGATCTGGGCAATTTAAACTTTTAAACTCTAAGCTTAGAGTCGTATTTCCATAAGCACTTGCGTCCTTTATGAATATAATTCAGGTCTTCTAGTCTTTCATATTGACTGATGGGAAAGTGCAGAACAATCAAAACTCATGGCTGGAACAGATCTGAATTGAGGCATCACAAGGATTAGGGTTTGGTGTGTATATGTGTGTGTGTGTGTCTGGATCATTGTTTTGGGGACAGACATTCTACAAACATAAGTCAGAATAGAAATATTCTTGTGTATTTTGCCCAAGTGACTGAAAGAACAGCATTCCAGCACTCCCTTCACCCCTTTCAGGCCCTTACTCCAAATTGTCGGGTTTAAAAAAAATCTTTGTATTTGTTCCTTATTAGTCTCTTATATAAAAATATTACAACTACAGGGCAGGGGTTATTGCTTACCAATGCATTGCAGTGCCAGCTCCAGGACCAGGCAGTAAATATTTGTTGAATGAAAGACTAGGCCCCCATTAGGCAATGAGGCTGCTTTGGCAATCAGCCTCCTTAAATGACATTATTTACTGCTGAAAATGTGTTTTCCACATTGGCTTAGATCTTTAATTTACACAGGCCCATTGCCACACTTCAGTGACACAGATCACTTTCTGAACACTCCCATAGCTTTTCTGACCTCCTTCTCACATCGAGACATGTTGAAAATACAAAACACATTGCATCCATTTTTATTCAACAGCACAGCCTTGCCCTACCCCTACCTCTAAATTGCAATTCTTTGATTTTTCACTATAGAGCTAACATGCCCCAGCCTGTTGATTCCATAAACTCCTTAGCTTTAGGTTATACACAGGGTTACATCTCAAGTGGAATCTTGTCTGCCTGTTTACTAGACCACTTTAGAGATTGTTCAAACCCAGATAGCCAGGAGAGAGATGGGAACTTAATTTGTTTCAAGCTTCAATGGCTGGAGGCAAGACAGACTTTCAGTTTCCCATGGGTGGACTACTAAATGTTTTCAACCTTCGTGAGCAGCAAAGACGTTGTACATAGATCATACAGCGATTTCCCAACAAGTACAGATCACATTCAAATGACAGGGTTGCCTGTCAAATACTAACTGAGACCCTCCTACCCAGGGAGTTGAGCAATTCTTTGCTTGTTAAATACTTCAGTCCTCAAGTCAGTTAAACAGAGGCCCTAGCACACACGACAGAAAGTACAGTAAACATGCCGTGTACCAAACGTGATCGGGCTATCGCTTGTTCTCCTCTCCCCTCACCTTCACCGATACTTACTGGAATAAGTTTTAAAGTTATTTCTGTTGACCTGGAAGCCACTATCGTAACAAGAGGCTAAAATTAGGGTAAATTGAATTGCTATGCATGACTGAACCCAGTCATCTGGAAGAATGACTCAGGCAAGAATTAAGTTTGAAATTTAAATGTGTTAAGTGGCATAATATGAAAGAATCACTGTTTTGTTAACTATGTCTAAGAAAAGGTGGTAAACTGAGTACATCTCAAACAATTTGATTTAATTTAGTTCAGTGTTTATGAACACTAATTATATGGCTTTGCATTGGGCTACATTGAAGGAAAAGAGAATAGATTTCTCCCCTTAAGAAGCCCACAGTTTGGGAGCTGACTGATTCACATACGCCAGTGAAATCCCTGTGATTAACACAGACCAGCATGTAATAGACATTTACAAATCCTATTAGGTTGGTGCAAAAGTAGTTGCAGTTTTGCCATTAAAAGTAACGGCACTATGACTGCTATGTGTCAAGTATTATAAGAATGTCTGAATACTTTTATTGTGCCTAGCGGAGATGTATTAGAGAAGGCAATAAATGAGCAGATTCTTCAATGGTGATCCTGCCAGTAGGGAGCAAGAGAGGACATTTAGACAGAGACTGGCATATATAAAGCATCCATGGCATAACAAACAGCCAATTCAGTGGTAAAAAGTCCAGGTCTTTCTTGGCAGGCCAGGGCATATTTGGCAAGAGAACTGTCCACAGTAGTCCAGTCCAGACCTCATTGTCCTAGTCCCGGTGTAGACTGGACCAAGATAGCTTAAGGCAGCGTAGCCAGAGGGAGGATTTAAAATACAGTTTGAAAAATGCAGCCAAAGTAAGCAAAAGGTGATGCCAGTGGTCAAGTTTGAAGAGTCAGCTGAAGCTGTAGGTGGGGTAATGAGTAATACAGTAAAAGATAAATAGGGATTGGAAGCAGTTCCAAATGCAGGTTGAGAAATAGGGCAGGAGGTCCATTTCATTTGGATCATGCTTACTGACACCACTGAAAATGGATGAAAGAGAGGAAGCAAAAGGATCAGTTAGAAAACAACTGCAAAAGTCAAGCAGGAGATGGAAAAGGACTTGAAACAAAGCAGTATCAGTAGGGTCAAGTGTGAGAAAAGTTTTGGAGACAGCATGCATCACACTTGTTAAATAACGAATATGAGGTTGAGGAGACAGACCTAGAAAATGCTCCAATTGTGCTCAGGGACAACGTCTTGCAGAATGCGAAGTGCATGTTGAACCTCTGGCTAATAAGTATTCACTCAAGAGCTAGAACACATGAGTTTAGGAACCAATGGATGAAAATTATCATTAGACTCTCAATATAATTCTTACTGACCAACCCACTTGCAGATTTATGTTTCCCATTACCTTGACCTTAGGTTCTGCCAAATTACAGGTCTTAATTCTCAGTGGGGGAATGTTTTCATCAGTGGATAGTTAAAAGTTTCAATAAACTTGGAGCTATGACTTACTACCACATTACTTTGCAGTCCTATGCTAATAGCCCTGAAGGCAAAGATTTGGGGTAAAATGACCCCGATAATAAAGATGGAATGTAATTAGTTCTAAAAGAGAAAAATGAAAAAGAATATCATGAAAATCCAGAAGATGGTGAAATTTGGTAACATTTAGAAATGCAAAAATGGAAAGCAAAAAGATGGGCTTTCAATCACAGGCAACACACAAAAATTAAGAAGGACAGGCTGGGCGTGGTGGCTCACACCTGTAATCTCAGCACTTTGGGAGGCTGAGGCAGACAGATTGCAAGGTCAGGAGATCAAGACCATCCTGGCTAACATGATGAAACCCCGTCTCTACTAAAAATACAAAAAATTAGCCGGGAGTGGTGGCGGGCTCCTATAATCCCAGCTACTCGGGAGGCTGAGGCAGGAGAATGGCATGAACCCGGGAGGCGGAGCTTGCAGTGAGCGGAGATGGTGCCACTGCACTCTAGCCTGGGTGACAGAGCGAGACTCCGTCTCAAAAATAAAATAAAATAATAATGACAAATAATGTCAGAAATTTACATCTCTTTTTCTATATGAAAATGTTTACAAATAACGTTTTGAAAGTGTCTGCTGGATAAATAAAGATGTGATCTGTGTACAATTTGGTTATATTTTATTGAACTTGGTGATATGGTCCAATGATGTTTTTTAAGAATAATGAAGGAAATTAGGAAATAACCATTGATAGCAAACATTCTAACACATTTTTCTATTGACATTAAGATAATATTTTTTTCTTGTATTATTGTACCATATTATTTAGGTTGTAATAGGATAAGAATTTAAAATATCTTTAATATAATAATTGAAACATAATAAACTCATGGAGAGCTAAATAGATTCAACTTCATTCTCTTGGCCTTGTGGTGATCCTCCCTCCCTGTCCAGATTCAGATTCATATTTCAGAATAGGTATGAATGCAGTCATATAATAAATGTTTCCAAACATCAGTTTTACTTGAGTGGCCTAACTTTTTTGTAAATAGTACTTCTGCTCCTATTCTCCAGCAGACAGAACACCTTGATTTAAAAGGGTGTTGTGTTGACAGTCAATACAGTGTTATGAGTAACATCGTAAGTTCTGGAGTCAGATGCAACTGGGCATCAAGGTCTAGGTCTGACAACAGTTGTGTTACCATGTGCAAGTTTGTTAACCTCCCTGGGCCTCAGGCACTTTATTTGTGAAAGGGAAGTCATAATAGGATCCTACCTCATAGGATTTTTGTGGAAGTCAGATGAGCTAGTGCAAGTAATTAGGAGTAGCAGTAGTTGGTTGTTTTCCTTAGTTTACAATGTGGTATCAGGAAGTAGTAATTGTTGTTAAAAGATAATTTCAATAAACAGGGAAATCATGACATTCATACAGCTGAAAATGAACAATTTTATTTAAAAATTTTATTTAACTTATTAATCAGTAAAACAACCAAACAGATATTATAACCAGTTCAAAAGAGAATCCTAAGAATAGACACATTTATAGATTTGTAATATTAATATGGTTGTAAAAATGGAGGCAAAACGGATTTCTTCCGTAGTGGAGATGGGGAAACAATTGAATGCCCACTGTAGAGAACTTAAACGTCTAGAGATAAGACTTATGTTTGCATTGCTATCAGTTATCTACAACTCATAGAATTGCAAAACAGATTCCATAGAATCAAAACTTTAAAACTGGGGAGAGCTGTGCTACAGATTGTGTATTTTTCCACTGAAGCACAAACACGAGTGGTGGTAGTTATTTCTGGATCACAAGTAACATGTGTTGTAAACTTCCTAGAAACAGGTTAAATTCTATAAGACTTGAAAAATAACAAAGTATATATATTATTGAAATGATCAAATGGTGCTGATGGAAAGAATGCTGTCCTGGCATCAAACAAACCTGGGTTCTAGTTCCATCATTTTACCATCTATCAGGTGATTGATGTTGGGCAAGTCATTTAACCTCTCCAAGTTTTGCTGTCCTCACTGTGAAATTAGGCATTGGAACAAATGTTTTCTAAAGTGTCCTTCTGAACTCACATCTGTAGACGAAAAAGGATGACTACTAATGTGAATTTTAACGCAATGTCTGCTATGGGTAAGCTACCCATGGATAATCGAGACTGGGCTACAAATGAGCAAAGCGATCAGGGTTGCTGGCTTAAACAATTTCAGCAAATGACAAGTCATTAGGGCTTTTGAAATGTCACCCATTTTACTCTGTATATTTAATGAAATGCTAATGTAATTTTGCTAAACATGCAGTACTTATCATTATACATGATGGATTAGAGATATGAGTTTTCAATAGTAGTAAACTGTCGTAGAAATAGTAATTAAGTACTACAATTATGGGAACACCTACTACCTTTTATATCAGAAAGTCATTTTTTTTTCCCAACTTGTGTCAGTTAAAGTACTAAGAGACTGCAAATATGAGCAAAAAGTTTGTGTTAAAAAGTATGGTTTAAGAACATTCAACTCAAACTCTGCTTGTATCATGCCAATCTGGGTGGGCAATGCCCACTCTGTGGCACTGTGGTTACTGCACAGAACTTTTGTATGTGACTCCCTCAAGTCTGTGAGATCACCTGGGATATTTGAGTAAATGTTAGACTCTAAGTTGTTTGTTTTTGTAAAATAGTTATCTATAATAAAGTATAATTTTAATAAAATGTTTATTGTAAAATTTAAAGTATTATTTATTATAAAATATACAGGAAACTGCAAAAAGCAAGTGTGAGCTTAGTGGATTATTAAACGCCTATATCTCTCTGATGAAGACACAGACTTTTGATCGTGAACCAAGCAATCCTTTAGGTATCCCGTCTCAATCAAGGCGCTCTTTTTCCTTCCTAAAAGACATTATTATTTTGTACTTTAATCATTTTCTTTCTTTTACAGTTTTATCACCCAAATGTGCACCCTTAAACATTGAAGTTCAGTTTTGCCTGCTTTCACTTATTTATTTTAGAGTATGGGGTGGGGGGTGGTTCTTGCTATGTTGCCCAAGCTGGTCTCGAACTCCTGGCCTCAAGTGATCCTCCCACCTCAGTCTTCTGAGTCACTGGGATTACAGGCTTGAGCTACTGTGCCTGGCTCTGCTTTTGATTCATGTGTCATTTAAGTCTCTTTCAACTAAACATCCATCCTCATCTTCATTTCTTTTGCAAACTATTTTGCAATTTTTTAGTGGTAGAACATAGGTCATTTGATCCACAGAATGTCCCATAGTCTGGGTTTCTTGTAAATTGGTAGTTACATATCTTGATAATGCTCCAGTCTCTTTTTCGGGTGATGGAGAGAAATACAAAGGTAGTGATGTGTTCCTCTGACAAGGGGCATGTAATGGCCGGTCACCTCTGTTTTTGTGATGTTGATAGTTGTTAAGAGCTTCTGTGCTCAGATTCATAAATCTACTGGGGATGTTTTGGGCTTGATTTTCTATTTCAAGACCATTTAAAGTGCCTATATAAATCACTAATATATTAAAATTATATGTCCTTGTTATGTTATCATGTTAGTATGTTTAGATATGTTTATGTTATTTCTCTAACATTACCTAATGTAGGTTAGCCTTGCTATCTCCATCTCACTCCATAATTCTGTGGAGACTCCGTGTGATTTGAATGATACTGGCAGAAGCCAATTAAAAGTGCTGAAAATTGATCTTTAAATTGATTTTCCATGTTTAAAGATGACCATGAATATTCATAAATCTTCTCCCCAAAACAATCTCTTTCAACATATCAAACTCGGACAATGAATTTTGATCCAAATTGTTGGGGGAAAAAATCAAGTTGCTTATTGTAGTGAGTACTAAAATTTGGATTTGATTCAACAGCTTTCCTGAGCACTTACTTTGTACAAGGGAGAGGCCAAAATTAACCACACTCGTTATCTTTGAGTTTGGAATATTCTCAGTTGAGAGCACTATGTACTACAAAATATAAATCAGAAAAACACATTTACCTTGAGCTATTTTTAACAGGATTTTCAGGGACTCGGGCCTAATTCAGTATCAGAGAACATTTGACTCTATAGTTATTGAGAAAAAAAAAAAAAAAAGAAACCTTTCTTGCCTTCTGATCTCAAGTATGAAGGTATTGTATGGAACTAAGGCTCCTTCCAGATCTAAAATAATGTGACTCTGAGACAGGGCTCCTCAGCGTTGGTACTACTGATAATTTGAGCAGGCTAATTCTGTGTTTGGAGGTTGTGCTGTACATTGTTTAGCAGTATCCCTGGCCTCTACCCACTAGATGCCAACAGCACCTCCCTTCCAAGATGTAGCAACCAAATATGTTGACAAACATTGCCATATAACCCCCAGAGGCAGGATGCTGCTTGACAATCACTACTCTAAGTCCTTAAGGCATAGATACACTTGGAGGAAAGAAGGAATCTGCCTGTAGTTTGCATGTAAAGCATCTATTTCAGAAGTGGTCCAACATGACAATATTCTACTTCGGGGGAAATAAGTGTAGCTATGCGTACACACACTCATTTGTATATAATTTTTAATGTCCCCAAATTCTTATAATGCAGTCATAAGGTGATATGTTAATGACAAGGATGTGTTCTGAGAAATGTGTTGTTAGGTGATTTCATCATTGAGTGAACATCACAGAGTGCACTTACACAAACCTACATGATCTAGCTACTACATACCTAGACTATATGGTATAGCTTATTGCTCCTAGGCCACAAACCTATAAATAAATACATAGTTAAAATATATTTCTAAAAGCTGAGGACTTTTTAAAAACTATCCCCAATACAATTTATCTAATAAAAATGAATAATAATTTCTTAAAATTATAGACTATCCAGTTACTGTTGAAAGAAAATTACAATTTGAATTCAGTTAGTGAATGGAAATGTATTGAATCTAAATTCGTGGGCTACACTACATTTTACCGGCAGAATGACTTTACGCGGCTATAGTACTGTCATTTAAACTAAGATTCCAGTTTCTGGAAGACAATATTTTTTATATTCTAGTAATCCACACAATTGTTTTATTGACAAAATAAGGGGGATATCTTAGGCAGGAGTTTATTCTGGTTTTTCATTCTCTTGGTGGCCCCCTGGTGGCCGGATGGATTTTACAAGCGGCTCTTGGCAGAGAGAGAGAGAGAGAGAGAGAGTGTGTGTGTGTGTGTGTGTGTGTGTGTGTCTGTGTGTACTTTTGAAAGGAGGGGAAGAGATTTTTGAGAGGGTGTGATGAAGTGAATGCTAATGTACTTATTTCCTGATAAACACAAATACTCTTAAATCCATTAGAAGCTGTTAGATTAACCATGGTCTCAGCTGTGTCTAGCAAGAGATTTTGATTAAATGCAGCCTGGTACAGAACCCTGAAGACTATGAATTGAGTCTTTGGTAAGCCAACTCTCTAGGTCAATTTGGATTTTAGTTTCCTATTTTACAAAATAAGAAATCATAATAAATGAGCTGTCAGTTCTTTAGCATCTTCCCGACTGTTAAACAATTTTATGAAGTAGAAACTCTCTCATAATTGCTCCCCAAGAAGGAAAATGTGACGTAGATATTTCAGTTAAGGTATGCTCAACTTAAAATATTTGGAGAAAAATGAACACATTTTATCTTTTGATAAAAAATTTTCATTACATTTTTTCAAAATTTAAATGTGTAGTTATTTATTCATTTGAAAAGATTTTACAGAAAGTCTAAATAGACAATCTATTCTACTACACATTGGAGTGCAGATGACGAGAGAGATAAGAATAGAAAAAAACATGTGTAATCTGTCTTAAAAGCATCCATAATTTGTAGATGACAAGCTTAGAGAAAAGTGGCCCACTTTGAAAAAAATTAAACTCAACAAAATGAATGAATTATGAAGTAGTTATTTGTACCATAGCAGAAAAGTAACACTCATGGTGCCATAGGGATAATATGTCTAGAATAAATCGATTATATATGAGTGCACACACACATACACACACATACTTGCAACCTAGGTTCTTTACTGATTTTGAGTACAAATTAACAGTAAGAGTTATATTGGCTGAGTTAGGTGCTTTGTGTTTATGATCTCATTTAATTGTTATAATAGTGCTATGAGAGAAGCATTGTTATTATTTTTATTTTTCATCTGAGTAAATCAGGGGCCCCAAAGCCTAGGAATAGCCATTACGAGATGAAATTGGGGTTTGCCTTCTTAGCTTGGGTTCTCCCCTACTCAGCTGTATGGTTTTACTTTCTGTACATCACCAAGTTGGATTGTTGTGGTGCTCAGGTTAAGAACCACTGTTCTCGAGGCAAGTTGGATCACAGAAGCCTACATTTTCATTTTCATTAGTCCCAGGGTAGTAAAATAGCAAGGCACAAAAAAAGCTTCTATTTCTTTAAGATTTTTTTTCAACTTTTAAGTTCAGGGGTACCTGTGCAGGATGTGCAGGTTTGTTACAAGGTAAACGTGTGCCATGGTAGTTTGCTGCATAGATTATCCCATCACCAAGTTATTAGGCCCAGCATCCATTTGCTATTCTTCTGGATGCTCTCCATCCTCC
This sequence comes from Theropithecus gelada, assembly GCF_003255815.1. Lineage (NCBI taxonomy): Eukaryota > Metazoa > Chordata > Mammalia > Primates > Cercopithecidae > Theropithecus > Theropithecus gelada. Next base: position 51,064,015 of record NC_037679.1, on the reverse strand, counting down.
TACCCACTACCCTCTGACAGGCCCCAGAGTGTGTTGTTACCCTCCATGTGTCCCTGTGTTCTCATCATTCAGCTCCCACTTATAAGTGAGAACATGCAGTATTTGATTCTTTGTTCCTGCGTTAGTTTGTTAAGGATAACGGCATCGAGCTCCAACTATGTCCCTGAAAAGGACGTGATCTTGTTCCTGTGTATGGCTGCATAGTGTTCCATGGTGTACACAAACCACATTTTTTTTAATCCAGTCTATCATTTATGGGCATTTAGGTTTATTCCATGTCTTTGCTATTGTGCTGCAATGAATATATGTGTGCATGTGTCTTTATAATAGAATGATTTATATTCCTTTGGATATATAACCAGTAATCGATTGCTGGGTTGAATGGTATTTCTGCACATAGGTCTTTGAGGAATAGTCACATTGTCTTCCACAATGGTTGAACGAATTTACACTCTTACCAACTGTGTCAAAGTGTTCCTTTTTCTCCACAACCTTGCTAACATCTGTTGTTTTTGACTTTTAAATAATAGTCATCTGACTGGTGTGAGATGGTATCACTGTGGTTTTGATTTGTATTTCTTTAATAATTAGTGATGTTGAGCTTTTTTTCATGTTTGTTGACTGCATGTATGTCTTCTTTTGAGAAATGTCTATTCATGTCCTTTGCCCACTTTTTAATGGGGTTGTTTATTGCTTGTTAAATTTAAGTGTTCCTTATAGACACTGGATATTAGACCTTTGTCAGATGGATAGATTGCAAAAATTTTCACCCATTCTGTAGGTTTTCTGTTTACTCTGATGATAGTTGTGGTTTTTTTTGTTTTTTGTTTTTTACTGCGCAGAAGTTCTTTAGTTTAATTAGATTTCATTTGCCAATTTTTGCTTTTGTTGCAATTGCTTTTGGCATCTTCATCATAAAATCTTTGCCCATGCCTGTGTCTTGAATGGTATTGCATAGGTTTTCTTCTAGGGTTTTTATAGTTTTGGGTTTTACATTTAGGCCTTTAACACATCCCAAGCTGATTTTTGTACATGGTATGAGGAGGGGGTCCAGTTTCAATTTTCTGCATATGGTTAGCCAGTTATCCCAGCACCATGTATTAAATAGGTAATCCTTTCCTCATTGCTTGTTTTTGTCAGGTTTGTTGAAGATAAGATGCTGGTATGTGTGCAGTCTTATTTCTGAGTTCTCTATTCTGTTCCATTTGTCTATGTGTCTGTTTTTGTACCAGTACCATGCTGTTTTGGTTACTGTAGCCCTGTAGTATAATTTGAAGTCAACTAATGTGATACCTGCAGCAGTGTTCTTTTTGCTTAGGATTGTTTTGGCTATATGGGCTCTTTTTTGGTTCCATATGAATTTTAAAAGAGTTTTATTTTTTTTTCTAATTCTGTAAAGAATGTCAATGGTAGTTTAATGGGATTAGCATTGAATCTATAAATTGCTTTGGGCACTATGGGCATTTTCATGATATTAATTCTTCCTATCCATGAGCATGGAATGTTTTTCCATTCGTTTTTGTCATCTCTGATTTCTTTGAGCAGTGGTTTGTAGTTCTCCTTGAAGAGGTCCTTCACTTCCCTTGTTAGCTCTACCCCTAGGTATTCTATTCTTTTTGTGGCAATTGTGAATGGGAGTTCATTCATGATTTGGCTCGTGGCTTGCCTGTTATTTGTATGCAGGAATGCTGGTGATTTTTGCACATTGATTTAGTATCCTGAGACTTTGCTGAAGTTGTTTATTAGCTTAAGAAGCTTTTGGGCTGAAACTATGGGGTTTTCTAAATGCAGGATCATGTCATCTGCAAACAAAGATAGTTTGACTTCCTCTCTTCCTATTTGAATATGCTTTATTTCTTTCTTCTGCCTAATTGCCCTGACTAGAACTTCCAATACTATGTTGAATAACAGTGGTGACAGAAGGCTTCCTTGTCTTGTGCTGGTTTTCAAGGGAAATGCTTCCAGCTTTTGCCTATTCAGTATGATACTGGTTGTGGGTTTGTCATACACGGCTCTTATTATTTTGAAGTATATTCCTTCAATACCTAGTTTACTTAGAGTTTTTAACATGAAAGGATATTGGATTTTATTGAAGGCCTTTTCTGAATCTATTGAGATAATCATGTGGTTTTTGTCTTTAGTTCTGTTTATGTGATGAATCACATGTATTGATTTGTGTATGTTGAACCAACTTTGCATCTTGGGGATGAAGCCTACTTGATCGTGGTGAATAAGCTTTTTGATGTGCTGCTGGATTTAGTTTGCCAATATTTTGTTGAGGATTTTTGTGTTGATCTTCGTCAAGGATATTGGCCTGAAGTTTTCTTTTTCTGTTGTATGTCTGCCAGGTTTCGGTATCAGGGTGATGCTGGCCTCATAGTATGAGTTGGGAAGGATTCCTTCCTTTTCAATTTTTTGGAATAATTTCAGTAGGAATGATATCAACTCTTCTTTCTCTTTTTTGTACCTCTAGTAGAATTCAGTTGTGAATCTGCCTTGTCTGTCCTGGGTTTTTTTTTTTTTGTTGTTGTTGTTAGTTGGCAGGCTATTTATTAACTGCCTCAATTTCAGAACTTAATTGGCCTATTCAGGGATTCAATTTCCTCTGGTTCAGTCTTGGGAGAATGTATGTGTCCATTTCTTCTAGATTGTCTAGTTTATGTGCATAGAGGTATCTATAGTGTTCTCCGATGGTTGCTTATATTTCTGTGGGGTCAGTGGTGATATCCTTGTTATCATTTCTGATTGTGTTTACTTGAATCTTCTCTCTTTTCTTACTTATTTGTCTAGCTAGTGGCCTATCTATTTTATTCATTTTTTCAAAAAGCCAGCTTCTGGATTTGTTGATCTTTTGAATTTTTTTTTCTTATGTCTAAATCTCCTTCAGTTTAGCTCTGATTTGGGTCATTTATTGTCTTCTCCTAGCTTTGGGATTTGTTTGCTCTTGGTTTTCTAGTTGTTTTAGTTGTGATGTTAGGTTGTTAACTTGAGATCTTTCTAGTTTTTTGATGTGGGCATTTAGTGCTATAAATTTTTCTCTTAGCACTGCTTTAGCTGCATTCTGGAGATTCTGGTACATTGTCTCTTTGATCTTATTAGTTTCAAATAACATCTTGATTTCTGCCTTAATTTTGATATTTACTCAAGAGTCATTCAGGAGCAGATTGCTCAATTTCCATGTCCTGGTGTGGGTTTGAGTGAATTTCTTAATCTTGAGTTCTAGTTTGGTTGCACTGTGATCTGAGAGACTGTTATGATTTCAGTTCTTTTGCATTTGTGAGAAGTGTTTTACTTTATTTCTGATTGTGTAATCAATTTTAGAGTGAGTGCCATGTAGCGAGGAGAAGAATGTATATTCTGTTGTTTCAGGGTGGAGAGTTTTGTCTACTTGATCCAGAGTCCACTTGATTCAGAGCAGAGTTCAGGTCCTGAATATCTTTGTTAATTTTCTGTCTCCTCAATCTAATATTGTCATTAGGGTGTTAAAGTCTCCCACTATCATTGTGTGGGAGTCTAAGTCTCTTTGAAGTTCTCTAAGAACTTACTTTATCAATCTGGGTGCTTCTATATTGGGTGAATATATATTTAGGATAGTTAGCTCTTCTTGTTGAATTGAACCCTTTACCATTTTGTAATGCCCTTCTTTGTCTTTTTTGATCTTTGTTGGTTCAAAGTCTGTTTTGTCAGAAACTAGAATTGCAACTCCTGCTTTTTTCTGTTTTCCATTTGCTTGGTAATTTTCCCTCCATCTGTTTATATTTGGTCTATGTGTGTCTTTGCATGTGAGATGGGTCTCTTCAAGACAGCATACCAATGGGTCATGACTCTATCCAGCTTACCATTCTGTGTCTTTTAATTGGGGGCACTTAGCCCATTTACATTTAAATATAGTATTGTTACATGTGGATTTAATTCGATCATCGTCATGCTTGTGGGTTATTTTCAGGCTTGTTTATGTGGTTGCTTCATAGTGTCTCGGGTCTGTGTATTTCAGTGTGTTTTGTAGTGGCTGGTAATGGTTTTTCCCTTCTATATTTAGTGCTTCCTTCAGGAACTTTTGCAAGGCAGGTCTGGTGGTAACAAATTCCCTCAGTATTTGCTTGTCTGAAAAGAATCTTATTTCTCCTTCATTTATGAAGCTTAGTTTGGCCAAATATGAAATTCTGGGTTGAAAATTATTTTCTTTAAGAATATTGAATATTGGCCCCCAGTCTCTTTTGACTTGTAGGGTTTCCCCTGAGAGGCCTGCTATTAGCCTGATGGGCTTCGCTTTGTAGCTGACTTGGCCTTTCTCTCTGACTGCCCTTAAGATTTTTTTTTTTTTTGACCTTGGAGAATCTGATGATTATGTGTCTTGGGGATGGTCTTCTTGTGGAGTATCTTACAAATACTCTCTGCATTTCCTGAATTTGAATGTTAGCCTATCTTGCTAAGTTGGGGAAGTTCTCCTGGATGATATCCTGAATTATGTTTTCAAATATGTTTCCATTCTTCCCCCTCCACTTTCAGGTACCCCAATCACAGATTTGGTCTCTTTAGATAATCTCATGTTTCTTGGAGGTTTTCTTCATTCCTTTTCATTCTTTTTTCTCTATTCTTGTCTGCCTGTCATAATTCAGAAAGCCAGTCTTCCAGCTCTTATATTCGTTCCTCTCCTTGGTCTATTTGCTATTAATCCTTGTGAATGCATTGTGAAGTTCTTGTAGTGTGTTTTTACACAGGTTGGTTATGTCTCTCTCTAAACTGGCTATTTTGGCTGTCACCTTCTGTATTGTTTTATCATGATTCTTAACTTCTGTGCATTAGGTTATAACATGCTCCTTTAGCTCAGTGAGGTTTGTTATTACCCATCTTCTGAATTCTATGTCTGTCATTTCAGCCATTTCAACCTCAGCCCAATTCTGAGCCCTTCCTGGAGAGGTGTTGTAGTCATTTGGTGGAAAAGGGGAACTCTGGCTGTTTGAGTTTTCACTGTTTTTACATTGATTCTTTATCATTTTTGTGGGCTTATCTACCTTCAGTCTTTGAGGCTGCTGATCTTTGGATGAGGTTTTCATGGTTTTTCTGTGTTGTTGCTGTTGTTTTCTGTTTGTTTTGTTTTCTTTTAACAATCTGGCCACTCTTCCATGGGGTTGCTGTGGTTTCCTGGGGGTCTGCTCCTGACCATAGTTGCCTCAGTTCTTCCCATACCTGGAGGTATCACCAATGAAGGCTGTAAAACAGCAGGGATGGCAGCCTGCCCTTTCTTCTGGAAGTTCCGTCCCAGGGAATACTGACCCATTGCCAGCTGGAATGCACCTTTAAGAAGTGGTTGGAGACTCCATTTGGGAGGTCCATTCAGTCAGGAGGAATGTAATCAGGGTCCTTCCTAAAGAAGCAGTCTGGCTGCTTTTTGGTAGAGCAGCTGTGCTATGCTGGGGACCCCTTCAGCCCCTGATTGATCTGGGCTCTCCAAGGCCCCCAGGCTGGACCAGCTGAGGAGCCAGAACAGCAAAGGTGACCACCTGCACCACCCCTGAGGCACTCCATCCCAGGGAGAAATTGGAGCTCTGTCCCCTCAAAGAACAGTGGCAAGGGTGACTGGAGTCCCTGGCTGGGAGGACCCACCCTCTGAAGAAGAGGAGATTTCTTAAAGCAGTCTGGCCATGCCTTGACAAAAACAGCTATATTGTGATAAGGAATGGCCTCTGTGCCTGTCAGCTTGGACTTTCCAAAGCCATCAGGCTGGAATGACTAAGTCATCCAACCAACCGAGGTGGCGGCCCTCCCCAACCCCCAGCACTTTGTTCCAGGGAGAGATCAAAGCTCTGTCCATAATAATACTTGCCAGTGGGTCTGGCTGGGAGGAACCACTCAGTGAGAAGGAATGGATCTGGGTCCTACTTAGAGAAGCAGTCTGGCCATGATCTGGCTAAGTCACTGTGTTGAGCTGCTGGGGAACCCTTCCTCATTTGGACCATTTGGACTCTCCAAAGCCTGCAGGCTGGAGCAGCTGAGTCAATCAAACAGCATAGATGGTGCATACCCATTCTCCTGGGGGTTCCATTCAGTCTCAGGCAGGCTCCACCCTATTGCCAGTGGGTCTTATCTTGTGAGGTGCCCTGGAAGTGGGGCCAACAGAACAAGGCTGATCAGCTCTCTGGATTCTGCCCACTTCCTAGGGGTATGTGCAGACCTCTCGCCTTGTCTGAGTTGCAGACACGTTTGTTGCGCATCTAGGGGGCGGAGTACATAAAACTCCTGGGTCTCTGTGTGTGCCTGAGCATCTGCTCTGCTGAAACTCCACACAGCTCTGTGTATCCCACCCAATGCTCTGATGGTGTGGACTCACAAGGGGATCTCCTGATCCATGGGTTGCAAAAATCTGTGAGAGAAGTGTGGTTTCCCAGGGTTTCACAGTCGCTCACCGCTTTCCTTGGCTGGGTGTGGAAGTTCCCTTGGCTCCATGTTGCTCCAGGATGGGCCATAGCCCCACCGTGCTTTTCTTCATTTTCCGTGGTTTGAGTTGTTTCCCTGATCAGTTCCAGTGTGACTACTTGGATATTTCAGTTGAAGGTGCTGTATTCACTAGCCTCTTTTTTCCTCTCCTTGAGTGCAGCAGACCATAGCAGCTTCTAATCGGCCATCTTGGCCCCCCTCCAGTATATTTTTTTTAAGAAAATAATCAATGTAAGAAGATTGACAAGGAATCAGGATTAGAAAAAGATTATTAATGATTATTATTTTCATGGTAGTAAAACCATATAACATGAACTCTACCCACTTAAGACATTTTCTCATGCACAGCACAGTGTTGTTAACTGTATGCACTATATTGTATGGCAGATCTCTGGAACTCTTTCCTCTTGCATGCTTGAAACTCTATATTCATTGAACAGCAAGTCTCCATTTCCTCTCTGAGCCTCCAACACCATCAATCTCCTTTTTGCTTCTATGAGGTTGACTACTTTAGATACTTCATAGAAATGGAATCATTGGGTACTATTTGTCCTTCTGTGCCTGGCTTAATTTCACTTAACATACTGCTCTCAGGTTTCATCCATGTTATCACATATTGCAGAATATCCATATTTTTTAAGGCTGAGTAGTATTCCATAGGTGTATATACCACATTTTCTTTATTCGCTCATCAACTGATAGATATTAGGTTGCTTCCACTTCTTGGCTATTGTGAATAACGCTGAAATAATTATGTGGGTGCAAATGCCTTTTTGAGATCTTGTTTGCAATTCATTTGCATACATATCCAGAAGTGGGATTGGTGGATCACATGGTAGTTCTATTTTTAATTTTTTCTGGAACCTCCATGTTATTTTACATAGAAGTTATACCACTTTACCACCAACAGTGCACAAAAGTTCCAACTTTTCCATGTCTTCACCAACACTGTTATTTTCTCCTTTTTTGTTTAATTATGGGCATCCTAACAGGTGTAAAATAATATCTCATTGTGGTTTTGATTAGTATTTCCCTGATGATAAGTGATGTTGAACATATTTGCATATACCTATTGGCCATTTGCGCATCTTGTTTGGAGAAATGTCTACATTAATTATCATTTACTTTGCCTTTTGAAGCAAAGTTCACTCTTTTCCTATAAATAAAAATTAATTTAATTCCTTGCTGTGAGCATGCACTGAACATATGCTGTGGAAGGTACACTGGGCCCACAGGGGTATACATATGCCCTTCTTGAAAAGTAGTTTACACCATAAAGGAGGAGACAAGTCATGTATATCGAACCTACTCTAAGGCAAAGTCCAAGATGTGTTATAGTGTTGGTACTGGTTATGATGGGGACACAATGAGGAGAAGAAAGCCAACTTTCATTAACCAGACACCCACCACATACAAGTCTGAGTGCCTGAGAATCACCATGGAAGAAATATGAGGCAAAGAGAAGTTAAGTTGTGTGCCTGAGGTCAGCAGCAAGTAGATCCACATCTGAACTATATCTCAAATTCACAGCTTTTTCCTCCTATAACATTTTACAATCTCTTCTTTGTGAACTGAGAATGCTTCAGAGAAATTTGACTTCGGAGCTGAATCTTAGGGAATGGATCAGTGTTAGAATTAGAGAGTAAATGGTCTCTCACTGACTTTTCTGAGCCTTTGTGATTTGCCTTAGAAATAAGTGATAAGCTCTGTGATAACCTGGGATCAACAGAGAAGAAGGTGGCAGGTCTCGGAAGTATGAGTTAAAAGCCCCATTCACCCCAGGGGCATTGTTTAGCTCACAAGGACCGCCTCATTTTAGAAACAGAGGTTTCTAATTAGTCAGTATAGCATAACTTTTCCTCTGATTGTTTTGACCTGTTCTCATTTCTCCGGGACCTCAGACCCTCAGAGTCATTACCCTGAAGTGAACCTCTTACAACTATTGAAAAATTTTTCTTGGCCTGTCTTCTGAGCTCCAGGTATTTCTTAATTGTGAAATGCAAATGCTAATGTATTGATTCTGAGGGCAATTCTTGGGGCTGGGCAGTTATTCGGAAAATCAGGATTACGAATTCTGATCTAAAGGCAAGATCTTTTACATCGCCAAGGACCCAACAACTAAGGATATATTGTAATCAGGATTTGGGAGTTCTGCAGAGAAACTTTCCTTGCCTAAGGAGGCTGGCCATGGGTGGCGGAGGAGCTCTGTGGAATCTGAATGTTTATTTCCATCTGGAGTTGTTAGCAGAGGTGTGTTTCTCATTACAGTCAGCTGTGGACACTCAGGAGTTTTATAATATCCCCATTCATTCACTTTTAGCCAACAAATATTTAGAGGCTACAGAGCACTGCTGGGATCTGCATAAAGTTTTAATTCATCCATTTATATTCAGAAGGGAGAGGAGGTCAGAATTTTGTGGGTATCCTGAAAATCCCTGCCAGGTCACCCAATCTTCTAGAGTGGTCTCAGTACTGATCATATCCTGAGGATACCTTGTTTCTTTACCCGAAATGTAAGGAAAAGATGCAGCCAGATAGATGTCCCTGTGAAAATGCCAATCTTTGGCACTGTTAAAAGAAATGCTTCAGACAAATAGAACAGAATTTATTTGAGCAAATAACAAATTATGAATCAAGTAGCATTCAGAAGCAGAAGAGGCTCAGAGAGCTTTGCCCAGCAGCATGAACAGTCAGCTTTTATTGGCCCAACATGGATGTGAAGGAGAGAAATCATCTGATTGCCCACAGGCAGGTGTTTACCTTATTTGGACATGGTGTGCTTGGTTGGCTGCCTGTGATTGGCTGAAGCTTAGCTGTTTACGATTGGCTGAAACTCAGCTGTTTGTTATAAAAATATACTCCTAAGTTCGGTTGTGGTTTGCGACACAGGCACTCAAAATAGAGTCAGCCTTAGGCCAATGGTCTCCTATTCACTTAACTTAATGGCCCTAACAGTTTGTTGTCATCGATTCATAAACTGAAGACTAAATGAATGGGTTGTCACCACCTATCATTTGACAGGCTGCTCTGAGAAATGCAGTGTTTTATGGTGGAAGGTGCAGGAGACAAGCAGATACTGCTCTGAATCCTGACTGTCACCGGCAACGTGATTTTGAGCAGGTAGCTTTACCCCTTGAGTCTTAGTTTTATCATTTATAAGATGGACATATTAACACATACATTTTGCAAACAGTAAATTAGATCAATTTTATAAACATTCGGACTCCATTACTTGTTTGATATGTGCTTAGAGAATAACATTTCCCTTCTCCATAGAAAACAAGAAGAAAGAAAATTTTAGGTAGCATGTGTATCTACTGAAGTATAAATGGAAGAATTTCCCCTGAATGCGGATGAACCAGTATCTTTAGGCACTGTTGAAAAATGTAAGGTAAAATTGGGATTAAAAATATCAACAAATAATATTCTACATATTTAGAAAGGAAGTGAGTTTAAAAAGGTTTCCCAAAGCTTTCAGCAAACTTTCTTGGAATTCTTTTTGTGTTTATATAACTAAACTGAACTGGAAAATAGATGGTGATAATGATTAACGTAATATAGTCAAAAATGTAACATGACGTAAGAGAAGCATGCACACGAAATAGAACTGGGATTTCAAAGGAAGAAGAAATGATTATTTCGAACTGGCAGAATCAAAATGGAGTGTATGGAGAATGAAATAGCTTCTAAGCAAGACTTTAAAACATACAAGTTGAGTTTCGAAGGAAAGCTGTTAGAGAAAAGGCATCTAGTAGGGCCTGGGCTAAGGTGGGAAAGCCCAGACATGAAAGGGGCCAGTGGATGGTCTGGTTTGATTGGATGCCAGGCCAGGTTTCATGGAAGCATGGCCTATGCACTCTACGGAGTTTTGTGCTTGATTTATTTCTCTGTTGCCACTATATTAAAATTCTAAATAATATTTTAGCAAGAAGCCCTGCATTTTCATTTTGCACTGGGCCTGGAAAATTACATAGCTGGTCCTGACTAGAAAAAAAAAAAATGATTAAAATAAAATTGTTGAAATACTGCAGGATTTTAAGTGGCCTAGTAAGACACCTAAATTTCACTGTGTCCGGGAATGAGGAGAGCTTTGAACTGAGGAATAATATGACTAGGGTTATGTATGAACGAAACAAACTCTATGCATTGTGTATAAGAACAGAGAGAGGCTAGAGGGAGAGAAGTGAGTGGTTCTTGTTGGAATCACCATATCCCCCTACCCTTTGCTAAGAGTTCCTTTGGCTTACGGCAACTATCCAGTGTAATTATTAATGCCCTCTTTCCCTCTCAAAAATGTCCCATAAATTATTTGGTCACCCAATTTATTTTGATAGTCATGGCAAATTATGTCCTGAATTTGGATGACAGCAGGAGATGGTGGTGAATAGATTGTAGAAAACCAAGAAGAGAGATTTAAACGACAGGAATTGTCAAACTTTGAGTCTGAATTTCCCTTTCAACATGAGAAAATTCTGCAGGTGACTACATGCTAGTAGTTTAACTTTTAGTACTTGTTGCTTGAAAAAATCCATGATGACATAAAATTATTTTTTTAGTGCACTCTTAGGTAAATATATATATTATTAATCACTAGACATTTGAAGAGCTGTAGTATGTATTTGAATGAGATATTCGTCATCCTGTCTAAAGTCACTGCTTGCTTCCCTTTTTGGATTGGTGGACATTTTATAAAATTTCAGTCCTCTCCATAACAAAGGATCCATGTCCCAGAAAGGTGGAATCACTCAACTACAGGTAAAGCTTACATTCTTTAGCATGATATTCAAGGCATTTACCAGTGTGGACAGAATCTGAAGTAGAGTCTGCCTATTATAGTTTGAAAAATTTACTAACAAATGGTTGAGTCCACCATGGGAGTAGATGAGAATGTGTGTATATATAGGGGATGGAGGGTAGAGCAAGTGGATGTGGCTTTGTACGCTCATTTAACTTCATCTCAATAAAAGAAATACCTGATTTTTAATAATGTATATACTAGGTATCTGCAATACATTTTCTATGAAATATTTTTGAAATATATTAATTTGGTAGAAGGAACACTGTAGAGAATTCCGGGTTTGATTCCTGCCTCTACAATTGCCATTTTTGTGAAATTAAGCAAGTCCCTGAACTTTTCTGAGCTTCAGTTTCTTCATGTAGGAAATGGGATTAATGATGTCACTCTGCAGGCAGTCCGGAGGGTGGAACTAGGCTTAACATGTGAAATGCTTCAAAAACTCCAACACAGTCATTGTTACACTTAAGCATGTATCAGAGACACTTAGAGAGCTTGTTGCTTTTTTGCTTTTGTTTTTTGTTTTTTGGGTTTTTTTTTTTTTTTTTGAGAAGGATGGATTCTCGCTCTGTCGCCGAGGCAGGAATGCAGTGGCACCACCTTGGCTCACTGCAACCTCTGCCACCCGGGTTCAAGTGATTCTCCTACCTCAGCCTCCCGAGTAGCTGGGACCACAGGTGCGTGCCACCACGCCCAGCTAATTTTTTTGTATTTTTAGTAGAGATGGGGTTTCACTGTGTTAGCCAGGATTGTCTGGATCTCCTGACCTTGTGATCCACCCACCTCCACGTCCCAAAGTGCTGGGATTACAGGCGTGAGTCACCACGCCTGGCCAGAAAGTTTTTTAAAACACAGATTGCTGGGCTCAATCCCCAGAGTTTCTGATTCGGTAGAATCTGCATTTTCCAAGACTTCATGTGATTTTGATGCTACTCCTTTTGGGACTACATTCAGAGAACCACTGCTTTTAGCAAATGTAAGTCTTCTTCATCAAGTTATAAGTATCACTTCCATCTGCCTAGAAGATAGGTATTTTTTTAGGGGATGTCACACATTACAAAATAAAATAGACAAAATATGAAACAAAGAAATGCATGTGACTAAATACTGTGCTGCATATTTTACTAAAGAGAAAGACCTTGGCTATGTGAAGAAATTAATGAAGACTGCTATGAATCATCTATTGGCCTCATGCAAACTAAAACGAAGGATTATACTTGCAGCTTAATTTCAACTTTATAATGATTTCGTTTAATTACGATATAGGACCAAACATGAAGATGCAGTAGTGTGAAATTAATACTGACAACACTGAGTTTGCCTGGGCTCTGCAGATTAACTAGCATTTTACTGCATCAATAAAGGAATGAGGAAATAAAATTAAAAACTGATAGTGAATGGAATTACTTATTTGAAGCTAGTGATTATGTCAAGCCGTCACTCCCACAGATGGATTAAGCACAGAAAGACAACCAGATAAATTATAAACCACTCATCGAAGCCCATATCCACCTATTCCACAAGCTTGGTAACAATGGAAATCTGAAATCAACTTGGTCATGGCAGATTTGGGTTGCGTGTTTAGCATTTCATAAACTCCTGGCATCTTGAGGAGTAAAGATCAAAAAAACCTTGGAGGTCATGTGGGATTAGATTTCATGTTTTGAGCCTTTATGATGCATTATTCAATCTAAGATGGAAAAAATTAAGATTTTGTTTCCTTTAAGAAAATCATTGCAATACAATTTAGAGAAAATATAGTGTCAAATAGTATACCTAAATTATGTGAAACAAAAAGATTACCTTAAAATACAGCAAGGTTAGTTCTCTGTACTTTGAATAGGCAGTGTTTATTTTACTATTCATTTCCTTTTCTTTAATTCTTCTCCTTTTTCTCTCTTCTTTTCTCTTTATCACTATTTCTTTATTATTGAAACTCATAGATCACCTGAAAGTCTTTTTAAATTTGACTGAAACATTGATTTTTTAAATTTATCAACTATTTCCAGGCAAACTGTCTGGTTAAACAGAAGGCCCTGGTTTTAGCATAAACAAGACTATTTTTTTTTTTTTCTGTATAGTGGGAGGAATTATAGAACTATGGAAATATCAGGGTTGGACATGACTTTAGAGAACTTCTTCTTCTACTTATTTGTTAAATTGTGGCGGGATATGATTCCCTCTTGCCTTTGCTCCTTTGAATCCTCAGTGTTATCATGGAGAATGTCTTTTATTTTTACCACACTCAAGCATCAGGAATTTGCCAGAAGAGGCACTCAGTATTAGCAATAAGACATTTGTTTATTTTGTAGCTGATCTTTTTGGAAGAGTGGAAAAATCTAACATATTCTCTTTAGGATGGAACTTTGATCACAAAGTGTTAAAGCAGAACAGACTCTGGACCCTGAAGAAAAGGTAGAAAAAGGAAAAGGAGAAGGTGATTGTGAAATCAGGACTCTAGGTATCCAATTAAAAATTGATTCTCTGTGGCCTGAGAAGACACCCGCCCGATCATGTTAAGCTACGATCAAGACCGTTTTCTTTCAGATAACAGTCAGAATTTGGCCATTTTACCACCTCCAGTCACTGGGAGTATAGTGGCTACATTTTAACAAATATGGTGGAACTCAAGATCTTACTAAATAAATTTCCAGATCTACTGCAACAGAACCAATCCTTTCCATTTGGCTAAAATTCTCATTGGAGGAAGAAATTTAAAATCAGTGGTTCCTACTCTTCTTTGAGAATTTATTGCCAAGTTATTTTCCCTGTTTGTCAGTTTATCTTAGCAGTCTTCTTACTTCCCCCTTCAATAATCTCAAAACTTGGGAAAAATAATCAAATCTCCCAGTTAGAAAAGTTCCCTGATTATCCACTTAGACTTCATTGTAGCCTTTTAGTGATAGAGTTCTTTGCTCTTTTTTTTTTGCACAGGAGCATTATTTCAAATGGAAATAATTCCCTTCCTTTTACCCCAGAGAAAATGGAGTTTATCCAAGTTCTTAATGGATTAAGTCTAACTTTTCTAAATGCTGTCTATACTTATGGTATATAGTAACTCATATCTAACACTCCTCGGTGTTTAGCTTACTGTTTAAGAAGTTTGCATTAAACCCTCACCCTAATGGCAGGTATTATTATACCCACCTTACATATAGGAAAACCAAGCTGTGGAAAGAGTAAGTAAATTGCCCGAGGTAATATGGGATTTAAAAGAATACTACTATTTGCAACCAGGGAATCTTATTGCCAAAGCCCATAGTTTTAACCATTATGCAAGCTACCTTTGATCTACTGATGGAAAATGATTTTCTCTGTCCTCGGTATCTTCTGAATATATCCAGTCTTTTAACAGAAAGGTGCTTCTGGTTCTCCCATTAGACCATGACCTTTGATACATAAACAAAAGTAATCTTAATATTTAGGCATACTTTTAGTGTCATTCAATAAATTAGTTTTAATACAACTAGATATACTTCCTAATGGGGTAAAGAAGAAATGAAAATCAATGTAAGAAATGCTTCATAGAATAGGCAGCTTAGAACCTACAAGTGATGCATTAACAGGTTTTTATTCAATGTCATTGGAAGAAATTGATCTCAGTTGTTAGAAAATGGAAATGCTTATGGAAATCTCAGACTCTTCCATATAAAGTGTATATATTTTTTTACAGTTCTTTCCAGCTCACCTCCCACTGACTGTCAGAGCAATAAGAAAACATGCAAATTGGGGAGCAATGTTGTAAGCGCTTTAAAAAGCATTCAAACTCAAGTGAGAGAGATTTTTTTAAAGCTTTTAACCTGCTTTCTGGGTGATGTGATGGTAAGCTACAAAAACAAAAACAAAAAACAAAACAAAAAAAAAGAAAGAAAGAAAACTTTACAAAGGACCTAATTTCTGTTGAGGTCTTTCTTTATGTCTCTGTCTCTCTCTCTCTCTCTGTATGGTATATACTCATTATTATTATCCAAGCCTGTTTCTAAGATTCTCCAAACCATTTAAAAGAAGCAATTAGTACAATATGCAGTTGACCCTTAACACTGGTTTAAACTGCATGGGTCCACTATATGCAGATTTTCTTCTGCCTCTGTCACTCCTGAGACAGCAAATACCAACCTCTGCTCTTCCTTAGCCTGTTAGTGTGACGAAGGCAAAGATGAAGATTTTTATAATGATACATTTCCACTTAATGAAGAGTAAATATATTTTCTCTTCCTTATTACTTTCCTAAGAACATTTTTTTCCTCTAACTTACTTTTTGTAAAAATCCAGTTATTATACATATGACGTACAAAATATGTGTTAACTGTTTATGGTATTGGTAAGGCTTCTGGTCAACAATAGGCTATTAGTAGTTAATTTTCTGGGGAGTCAAAAGTTGTATGCAGATTCTTGACTGTGCAGGGGATCAGTGCCCCTAACCCCTGCCTTGCTCAAGTGTTAATTCTATTTTAAAAATACAATGAAAATGAGAACAGAGGCAGCAATTAGATGAAACAGATCAGGTGGAAGATACTTAAAAATAATAACAATTTTTATTCAGAGCTAAAAGAATGACAATTATAAGAATAATATCAGAAACCTGAAGGTATTTCTTCAAGCCTAATTAGTTTTATGGATATTTATAGTAAATATATGTGTACCTTAAACTCAAGAGTTTCTTAAGAAACTAAATAAACACAGGGAAATATAGTTGTTCCTTTTTTATATATTCACTGAAAGTCCACTGGATAAGAGTTTAAAATATGAAGTGTGTTGAGTATATTTGGAATTTCCCTTACAACAGACGTCAATTGCCCTTACAAAAGTTGTCCATGTTACATAGGTACTACAGACAACCTTTTCTGTCTTGGGATGACTGCTGGACATGGTGAAGATATTAGAGAACTACTCTATGTTTTCCATCCTGTGATAGAATATCTCTAAGACAAAAATCTGAGACACACAATAAAATTTAAGATAAAATCTCCAAGACTCTAACACAAGATAATGCCTTTAAATATATAGGCCCAAAATTGATCATCTCAAATATTCAAAACACAGGCATACCCCATAGTTTAACTCTGCATCGTCTAGTAGTCTTTGCTATAAAATCTAGTGGAAATAAAGTAAGCTGAATTGGTGCTTGGGCATTGGCTCATTATGATTAACTATTCATTTAAAGTTTGAGATTGATAACTAGTGTCACCATCATATGAAAATCTCCTAGCAGATTCATTAAGGCTGAACTTTTATGTAAAATATTTTCCATAGAAAAGGGGAGAACACTGAGAGCATACAACATGAAATTGAGAAGACATCTGTCACAGTGGCCAAACCTCCAGTAGACAGAATAATGATTATGAATCTATTACTGTTGATATATTACATAAAGCTATGGGAATAGAGAGCTTTTCCAATTACACAGAGAGTAATCAACAGCCAACAGCAGTAGCCCCATGCTCTCACACCTGCTGCTTGTCTCCCATGGGAATATGCCCAAGACAGAAGGAGTTTCCATTCACCTTTAGTTTGGCTTTGAAACTATAAAATAAACCACTGGTTCTTCAACCTCGCAATAGCGGTGATATGTCACTGAAGCACTGTTAATAGAGACATCCTCTGCCTCCTTTCACCAGCATCTCAAGCCCAATTGTTAAAGTTGTTCTCTTGTGATCTCTCTTCCTCTCCTTAATCTCTACCACAAAAATCACATGCTTTAAGAAAATTCAAAAAATTCATAAAAACTCACAGGATGTCCAATTTACCTCAAGAAGACAGACAGAGAGAGAAAAAGAGAGAGAAATATAGAGGGTTTCTTTCAAATTTTAAATAAAGTTCAAAGATGGAAATTTTTTTATCATGAACATAGAAATTTTAGCTATTCTGAATCAAATTGTAGGCTCAGAATTCATCTAACTCAAATCCTAAAAGTACCAATTGCTGTTAACCACAGCTAGGTGGGTAACAAATAACTTGGTGGTCTGAATTGATTTTGGACCAAAATTAAATGCCTGATTTCCTGCCCAGTACTTAATATATTGATATGTTGTCTATCCTTGAAAAATACAGTTGTTAACATTGACCAGATACTAAGGTAACTGTTTCCTTTATAGCCTTTACTCTCATTTGCATTCCAACTATGCAAAAGTGATAGTTGGTATTACTTTAGCTGGTAGAGTGACTTTATGTGAATTTGAAAAAGACACCTTTTCCTTAAGATATATCCTTATTATCTGCCATAAATTTATAAGAAATATAGAAGTTTATTTTAACTAACATGTGAAGTGTTCCTTAGATCTGTGAAGTATACCACTTGTACAACCAGTTTCAGCTATTTTGGTAGATAGTGTATGATTGCTTGTATGATTCCTTCCTCATAATTCCAATGGATTAGTTCTTGACAATCTCACATTATGCTGTATTCACATAGGTACATTTTGATCTTCTATTTTCATCCAGCCTAACACCTCCAGACATACTAGTTTGCACATTAGCTGACAACTCTGATACTAGTAGTATTTGTGGCAGCCGTCTTGGGCTGTCTTTATTTATTACTGCTATACTTCTTCTGTCTTTAATTCTGGTCCCATCTAGTTTCTGACTCTTGACTCCATCTCTTATTTATTTAGGTCTTTGTTTACAGAATGTTCTTGTTAGTTATCAAGTTGTAGTTCATATTTCACATTCACACACACACACTCACGCAAACATGAAAGGTCATTTTCTGATGATAAAACTGATAAAAAATCAAAGTAAGGAAGATGAAAGGATCCCTCTGAAAAATTATGTATATCAATATTGTTTATGAATATTTTGTTGAGGAAGCCTAGGAAAGTCTCCATTAGAATCACAATGGCATCCTCAGGTCTGGAATGTAACTGAAGCAACTGTTACTCAGAAAAGGCCAACTGTGTACAAGAGGGAGAAGAAGAATTTTCAGTGTTTATCCTACACTACTTAGTGACAACTGCTGCCTGGTCCTAGAGATCTGCTTTATTTATTTAGATCCTTTTTTTTTTTTTTTTTTTGCTTAGGAAAAGAATAATTCACCTGGCAATCATTATCTGATGTGATTATGCCTGTTTTTATCAAGCAGATGATGTGTAACTTGGCCTCCTGAGAGATCTTATGTCTACAGTCATCAGGAATCTTGATTGAGGCTAATTTTTTACTGTATTAAAGTGAGGAAAATATTTAGTTGTTGGTGTTGTTGCTGTTTTCTCTAGCTGCCTCCTGTGAGTTAGTCTAATGTTAACTCTCTGCCATCTGAAATACTATATACATTAATAAGCTTATCAAATGTAGTCTCTGACCAGAAAATCTGACAATCTACCCCAGATTCACTAAAATGATTCCACTATAGACCAGTGGGGAACTTATCTTTGCACTAGGAAGTCTCTCTCTTGAATACTGAACCTCTCATGTGCACCATTCTTGAGGGCGATGCCTAGTAAAGTTTCTGTCTGAAATTCTGGAAACTATTGCACCAATGGTCACAGGCGTGGCTCCCAGCAGCCATGTTGGCTTTGCATGGCTTACTGACAGCCAGCAGGTGGCTGAAGACAGAAGACAGAGAGTCTCACAGTTGCATGCAGTTGAATGTAACACACCTGGTGAATTAACCCAATCTGAACAGTTAAAGAACTTTCTCCAGGAACTTAAAATTTGAACTGACAGTATGTTAATTGCACCTTGAGACTGGAATTATAACAAATTGAGTTGAAAGCCATGGGTGGTCATGTGAACGAGGGAGCAGAAAGAAAGAAGAATGCCAAAGGCAAGCAGAGAGAGACAGATACCAAAAACAGAACAAATCCTGGGGGGCACCTGAGAACTCTCTTCTTGATTCTGGTTCTTCCACAAGTCTATCCGTTGTCCTGCTCTTGGACGTCATAAGAGAGTCTGGACACTTCACAGCTTTTTGCTTAAGTTAGGCGTACTTACTTCAAGAATCTCAACTATTCCACATCTGTAGTTCTACATTTTCACCAATCCATCTGATCTCACTCTTTAGCACAATCAATAGAGTTTCTATTTTAACACATTCCAAATTCATATGTGACCTAAAGCAAATCACTTAACATATCCTTAGTCAGTAAAATGGCACACTCACTTCACAGAGTATCTGTGAGAATAAAGTGAATTAATATATATATAAAATCTGAATAATAGTGCCTGGCACACAAAGAAAACATCAAATACACTTAAATTTTACAATTATTTATTTACGTTAATATTATAATATTAACTATGATCTTTCTAAAAAAGGCATATTTAGAATCTTCCTTATGTTTTTAGTTTAACTCATATCTCCAAAATGAAGTTTTAGTTAGTATTTGCAAAATTCTAGAGATAGTGTTTAGTAGTTACTTCACCCATTCATTCAAACAAGTTATTGAACATTTCATGTTTATGCATATTTCTGTCTGTAGAAAGATTACTATTAAGCTACTATTTAGAAACAATCTTATTATGATGTTCAATTTAGGATTTTAATTAATGAGATTTCTCTTGAGTTACATCTTATCTACATTATCATCCTTTGGCTTCAGAGAAAATAGAACTGATGGAAAGATGTTCTTTGAAGATAATTCTGTAGTATATAGCTACATGTCAATGTTTGTTTAATAAGTTAAAAAGGCACAAAGGTGAATACATTTGAAGCTTTATAATTATGCCGGTGATTGAATTATTAAGAAGATGGACAGAATCCCACTAGGAATGGTTACATGTGCCTTTGTCTTGATCATTCTCTTAAAAACGAGTTCTTTGATGTGCATGAACATTTGTTCCAACTGGCCCACTGAGTATTTGAAGCTTATTCAAAGGTCATATTTTTGGGCAAGACTTCACTCATACAGCCCAGATGGACAAAATACAAAATACAAAGGGATGTACATACTTCGAAGTTATAGCTGTTAAAGCAAGGATTTCCAGACTGATTTTCTTAGATGTTGCTTTAACTTTAGGGTTTCATTTGGAAATGTCATGACTAATTTTTAAGAGAGACTAAAGAGGACATTAAACCATCACCACTACCAAACAACGAAAACCTGGCATGGATATCAGTGAAAAACTTTTCCTTGAACAATTCTAAACTATACCCTTAGAAGCTATTGAAAATATCACTGAAATCAACATTCACCTCCCTGGCTCAGTAAGAGAGTTGAGGTTAAGCTATTAAAGCAAACCTAGGCAGTAAACATAACATTGGCAACTTTTATGCTTCAGAGGTTGCCATAATAGCACTTTTTGAGACATATTCTAGTTTAGGAGTTTTCAAGATTCTGTCTTACGTTATTTTTATCCTACATGCCTTCTTCATTTCTCAACCTATAAATTTCAGGGCTATCAGATTTAAAAACCCTTCTTTTTACAAAAAAATTTCTAATATACTCTTTACTTTATGAAATAAAGTTAATAAATGACAAAACTACCAACAATATATTTTTTAAAAAATCAATGTAATTGCTTTAATAATTTTAAGAAATAAAAAGGAAAGTAATTTTATTAAAACAATTTGTAAAACTAGAGTAAAAGATAAGATTCTACCTGATGACTGCTCTTAAATGTCTGAGAAAATATTTAAAAGTTGTATGGGACAACTTGTGCATTTGCAGGACACTTAGCATTCATAGTGCCTACTCACAAAGGGCCTTAGCATCATCATTGATATAACCAAAAACTTTCCCGCATGGAATTATAAATTTCCCCTAAGTGACCAGTACTACTCTTGTTGCTAACCATTACTTTTGTCAGTTCTAAAAAAATTAAACCATAATTCCAAACGATAACAGTTTAGGTTATAATAAAACAAATTTTCATCAATATTTATTATGAATATTGATTACTAGTATGATATCACCACCTTTTAAAATATATCAACAATTCCAAGCTCTCCAAAATTCAGACACAGTTATTTTTAAAGAGTTGTTTATTTGTTATCTTTTATTTGAGAAGCTGGCAATGGTTTCAGGCTCAGGAATAACGTAATTTAAGCACTGCTTTTTAGGAAATGCAAATATCTATTGCAAGATTTGATGAAATGATTGAAGTATTGATGTGGCATTATATGCTAAAGAAATTTTTAAAGGGCAAGAACTATTAAATGGAAACACTGGTTTTCACCCAGAGTTTCTGTGCATTGATCTAGTTTTATTTCCAGATAACCCTGATGTATCAGGACAGTCTACACACCAAGGAAAAGAATCCCCCAGTGGATTATAGAATCAGACTATTCGTCAGAGAAGACTTGTTCCAGGGGTCCAAGCAGTTGCTATGCATTACAACCCAAGATAATATGGCACAATGAGCAGTTTTAACTTCAAGGTTGGGAGATGTACATTTACATTAAAATTGTTTTCAGACTCTGATTTGGTTATGATTGCAAAAAAAAATCCATCTTCTAGTTGAGACAGATGATCTCATGTCTGTATTTATTTCTATATCAATATTTCTAGCTATTTTTAAAGCTGTTTGTTTCTCTTTTTTGTGGCAGAACATGGGATATTCTGGGCCTGGAGTAAATAAAAATGACCCAAAAATCAGTAGAGATAGAGCAACTCCCCTGAATCATGCTGCCTGTATACCCTCTCAACAACATAGCTTTGTAAATAAAAGTTTATTCAAAATCAACTAAAGTTTTAGAAGACTCTGGATAGCTACTTATATTAGTCAGTTAATAAGATAGCCCAATATAAGAGCAGAATTAGTATAGAGAGGAAGTAATATTCGTGGTTAAGCATCAATTCTGGACCTAGACTCTCTACTTTCTAGCTATGCCAACATGGGTAAAATATATATCTTCTTCAAGCCTCAGTTTTCTATAGCATGGTACAATAACACTACTTCCTTTATAAATAAAATAAGGCTATAAGAAGGTTCCCATGTAAAGTGCTAAGGTAGTGTCTAACACTGGACAAAAACTCAGGAAACATTAGGAATGTTGTTAGTCGGCTCTTCAATCCCATGAAGTTTTATTTTCAGGGAAAATCCTGGGGGAATTCAGGCCAGTTAAGGTCTAAGTAAAATATCCTTTAGGCCAGCTCGTGACTGCGCTGGTTGGGGTATCATAGGATTGTGTAACCTATTTAGGATTTTGAGTCGACCCAAACATGAAAGTGTAAAACCAAGTAACATAGATCTGAAGGCTCATCTTCCTGTTGGTAAATCTTTTTGCAGAAACATTCAGTAGTCAGTCTAGTGACCTGTGATAGGACGAAAATCTCGTGGACGATTTCTGAATTGGTCCTCAGAAAGAAGCACACAACAAAATCTGTTCCTATAGAACATGCTGATCTCTGATACCATGTGGTGAAAATAGCTCACCAATCCAAGATTTTGTTGCTTATAGCCTTGATTTCCTGATCCCTAATTCTATGCTCTATGTAACCACTTGAAATACATATGCTTACAAGTGAGTTATTCGAAAGCAATACAGAAATGGGATGCACCAAGCCACTTAGGGTCACATAATAAAAGATTAACAACTTTAGGTTTCAGCTAAATTAAAGCGTGTAGGTTTAAAAAAATCTCTGCATACCTTAATGTATCAAATTTTATGGATTTTCTTTGGGGAAATTATTTATTGATTGATGGTTAGAGAATTACTTGAAATCAATATAAAAATAAGTAGCAAAAATATTTTACTTTTAAATCCCAACCAAATGAGTTTCATTTGCATGCTTCCAAAGTACCCAAAGCATGCAGCAGCTCTGCCTAACATCAAAGACACTCGGGAGATCAAAACAAAATCAAGTTCTGAGGAAGTGATTCTCTTATTCTTTTTCTTAATAGACATGTTCGTGTTTTCTCTGTTGGTATTGGTCAATTCAAGGCAATATTAAAGTCTGTGACCACCACCAAGATTTGAATGACTCCATCTTAACCTAGAAGGTAATGAAAACATGCGAAGTCTGACATCTGCGAAAGGGTCTGTGATTGGAATGTGAAAACCTGTAGCTGCATTGAGAATGAAGGACCTTTGTACTGTTTCATTTTCCCTCTTGCAGAGGTGTGCAATTGCTGTCACAAGATTGGATTTATGTTGGAACATTTCCCCTGCCCCTTCCATTTTTTTTTTTTTTTTTTTTTTGCATGAGATCAACATGAAGATCATTAAATGTCCTTATTAAGCCTGCCTGAGCCAGAGGACAATGACCTTTCTCTTGTTCTGTCATTTGTTAGGTGGGTTTGTCCTGGTCTTCTGGCTTTGTTTTCTCAGGGAGGGAAAAATCAGAGCCAATCAAACTGTAAGATTCTGACTGGGTTAAAACCAGGCCAGGGTTGCTTAAGCAGTGCTAACACTTTCATAGATCATTTTCATGACCAAGATTGAAAGGAGTATAGAAAATAGCACAACGGGATTCAATTCACGTGACAAAAGGAAATTGTACAAAGTTTAATCCATTCCCATTACAGTCTCAAGATTGTAATCTCCTTGGATGCTGAGCCCAGGAAAGATTTTTTTTTTCTACAATATGCATCATCAAGTTGCTTTAGAAGTGGTGCTGTGGGATGGAGGGAGGCAGCACAAGTTATATAACATGCAATTTAGGATAATGGCCTTTGAAAAGAAGGAATTGATATAAACAGACGAGGCCGACAAAGCTTCAGTCATCTAGAAGGTAGTTTCAATCACTACTGACATTAAACAATATCACCCCCACTGAGTCTACACTATGTTTATTATCATTTAATTTCTTGCTCAAATCAGCGCTTTCTTATCATCATGTCGCAGGGATTGCAAGCTCTGTTGTGACTACAACTGGTAGAAAACCGCATTCATCTAAATAAGTATAACAGGATATAGAAATTGAGCTATCTTCACCTTCTGTGACTTTAAATATTCTACCAAAAACATTAGCAAAAATGGAAGCTACAGTGTTTTCGTAATTATCACAGCACTGTCTTTGCTCTTGTAATGATAGAATCCATCCTTTCAATCCGGGGTGCTTAATAACAGCAGCCGTCCAGTCCGCCCAACTGTGGGGTTTTAGGACTCTCATAATTATTCATTTTCACTCACTTGACAGAGGGTGTTTCCTTGAAATAATTCAGGCCACATCAGAAAACAGAATTTTAAAATCCTTTTATGTGTTCTGCTATACATAACAATATTGAATTATGCATTAATAAACCACATTTAATTGACTTGGAGGTGCACAGGCCCTAATTAACACTATACCTCAATACTAAAACTGATTGCTACAGACCATCAAACACACAAATGCAGACATAATGATTGTGCCATTAGTGAATGAAGTTCCGCTGTCTCTTGGTCCATAAAAACCACACCTTTGCTTTTTCTTCATCTTCTCCCTTGCTTTTTTTCCTCTTCATATTCTGCCTCTGCTTTTCCTTTTCTCCCTTCTCTTGTCTTTTACCATAGTTTTGGGGACTAATTTTTAGATGTACAGAAGATTTGCATAGATGGTACAGAGATTCTTTCACCCAGTTGTCCTCTTATTTTTAGTAAAATGTATTAATGGGTAGCTACAAGGTAACAGGAAAAAACAGAAATCTATCCAGAGAAAATGCAAATAGCACTCCATATTTCCGATATGCATCAAGTTAATTACAATAATAAATAAAATATGAACATGGGAAATACACAGGGCCATTTCCTATTATCATATTAAATAAATGGGTTTTTTCCATAGTGAGATTATAACATACATGCACATGTATACCAGCAACAACAGCAGTTTGCCTTATTATTATGGCTGAAAATTATACGTTTCTGAATGTGTTTACATGTGCTGAGAGGGTGGTTTGAAAGACGAGAAAGGTAGTTTTATGGGCAAGACTGTGGAGAAGCTGGAGAAGATAATTGAAAGAGAGAGGTTTTTAGGATTTAAAAGGGCCCAGACAGTGTCAGTGTGTGCATGTGTGTGCGTGTGTGTGTGTGTGTTTAGGGATACGGTTGGTGGAGACAGGTAAGCAATTATAGGATGTTCTCAGGACATTTATGCTGGAATGTGTGGACTGTTATGTTTCTTGATGTGATAGAGCATGTCTGAATGATAGCGCAGAGGTAAGGCCTCATGTTATGGATGATACCGTATGCTTAATCTAAACCAGGGGTCCCCAATCCCTGGGCCACAAAGCAGTACCAGTCTGTGGCCTGTTAGGAACTGGATTGCAAAACAGGAGGTGAGCAGCAGGACAAGTGAGCGAAGCTTCATCTGTATTTACAACCACTCCCCATTGCTTACCTGAGACCTGCCTCCTGTCAGATAAGCAGTGGCATTAGATTCCCAGAGGAGCAAGAACCCTATTGTGAACTGCGCAGGTGAAGGATCTAGGTTGCACACTCCCTGTGAGAATCTAACTAATGCCTGATGATCTGAGAAGAACAGTTTCATCCCAAAACTACTCATCTTCCACCGCCCCATCCGTGGAAAAATTGTCTTCCATGAAATGGTGCCAAAAAAGCTGGGGACCCCTGATCTAAATAATTCACTATATAAAAAATATATATCTCATTATATATTATATATACACCTATATATTAAAACCAGGATATATATTATCTATATATTAAACACCTATATATTAAACAAAGATTATATATTTTTTACAATTATAAAATTAATGCATATTTCAATCCTATAGTTGAAAAAAGTAAACTTTATTTAAAATGTGTGTCTTGACCACTGTATAAAATTTTGAAAATTTATAAAAGCAGTAAGAAGAAATGACTGATAATTTCACCACTCATATATAGCCAGTCTGAACAATTTAATGTACTTTATTTTTAATTTGTTTGACTCACATTTTTCTAAATTATACTATCCAGTTGTTCTAAATTCTGTTCTATTCTAAATTTGATGCTCTTGTTGTTTGCTTATTTTGCTTTTAAGTCAATTTGATTTTCACATGCGATTATGAGATTGGGGCTCCAGGTAGTTCACGGGCAACATCATCTCTTTCTCTAAACCCTGTAAAAAGAGTCTAGAAAACACCTCTCATTATGCTAAGACAAACACGTAGATATTACCACTGGAAAGCACTAAGGAGTCCATTCCAAAGGTAAAAGTTTCTACTGACTTCCAAATACTTGCACTGCTTTGCTCCTTGCTAAAGGACACCTTGTTGTTTTACAATTACAATCTAAGAATTCTAGTTGTGAGTGTTAACTCTCTTTTCACTCATGCCAATTTCACTTACAGCTATCACTTTTCTCTTTTGCAATCTCTATAGCTGGAATTTTTTTTTAGATGGAATCTCACTCTGTCACCGAGGCTGGAGTGCAGTGGCACGATCTATGCTCACTGCAACCTCTGCCTCCAGGGTTCAAGCGATTCTCCTGCCTCAGCCTCCCAAGCAGCTGGGGCTACACGCATGTGCCACCACACCCGGCTAATTTTTTTGTATTTTTAGTTGAGACAGGTTTTCACTGTGTTAGCCGGGATGGTCTCGATCTCCTAACCTTGTGATCCACCCTCCTTGGCCTCCCAAAGTGCTGGGATTACAGGCGTGAGCCACTGTGTCCAACCTCTATAGCTGTACTTCTAAGAGATGAGCAGCCTTTGCTTCACAGGTGCAGCACCTGGCACCACGATCAGCCATAGTTCAAATATATTAATTGAGTGAATAAATAAGTTCGTCTATGAGATGGGTCAGTATCAAACATGGTTCAGAGAAACCAAAGCACCATGAATAGACTGCATGAGAATGTTAGTTACAAAACTATTCTAAAAATTAAGACTGGTCAGGACATGAATCACGACCTTATTCTATAGCAGTGTTACTAACATATTTAAGAATCACCAGTTAATTTGATTACATGCTAATGATGCTTCCTGCCTCTTGTGAGAAAAGTTGTGATCTGGAAAGGCTTTTTTTATGTCTTAGAGAGTCACATAGCTTGTAACAAAATTTACTTTTTCTGGATGTTAGAACCAGAGTAAGAATTAGGAATCGGCCATAAGTCTTCTGGTCACTTGGAAACATTCCAGTGGGCCTCAAAGTAGTTTGAAAGTAGAGAAGTTCTCAAATGTAGTACATAAACATATCCATGCAAATTTATATTTAAATGTAAAAATGAAATAAACATTGTGTGGTATTTTTAGGGAGAGATGAACATGCTATGGAATTACACAAAGTCAAACAAGGTGTTGCAATTCCCAAAGTCTAAAACATCTAGCTTTAGCAGATCAACAACACTGTGACCTCAGGATAGTTACAGATAAAAATAAAGTAAGTGAATAAAATAAAATAAATAAAATAATTTATTTGATTTAATGTAACTCAGGTCCAAAGCACAATAATTTCCTGAGAATTTGTGCCTCTCTTAGTCCAAAAGCCCCAAGAACATTTCTTCAAACCATTGCTTCTGGACATTCATTTCAATTCAATAAATATCTATTTAGTACTTACGATATGCCAACAACCACACAAGACGCTGGAGCTAAAATAGGGAATAAGACACCAGAGCATGCAGGTCTATGGAGCCTATCATTCAACAGGAAAGCGAGATTGTTAAGCATGTAACTATAATGAAGAGTCATTTTAGTTAAGACAGAAGAGCAGAAGTTAGTGGAGAACCAGTGCATGGGTGTATAATTGGAATGTTAGGGGAATCTTCCCAGCAAAGTGACAGCTAAGCTGTGGACTGGACTACAGGTAAGGAAGGTTGAGTCCATCAAAACTGCAACGGAAATGTAAGGGAAAAGAGCAAAGCAAAACAAAACAAAATCCAGATCATAAAAGTGGGACGTGCAAAAACTGTACAGATTGGGAGAAGTGTTTCTGTGACCTATCTTATAAGGTGCAGAGTGGTGAGAGATTAGGCTGGAGAGCTACTCAGGCCTTACTTTTCATGTATTAATGGGAAGTTAATACATGATACGAAAAATAGTTAAATAAATTTGGAAAATCTGTGTCAACCCCACAGGTAGAGCCTTTAGTATATAAATAGGCAGTGTAAATCTGCCATGCTTAGAGCTACTGAATTAAATGGCTGTTTTACTATTGTCTTTTAAAATTTAATACATTATTGCCTTGCTATTGTCCGTAGGAAATTGGAGCTGTGACCATCTCTCTCTGTCCTGTCTCTCTTGTGAACTTGAAGAAAAAAAAATGGTATGAGGAGATATCAAATGGAATTTAGGTGGCTATATTAGTCCGTTTTCACACTGCTATAAAGAACTTCCCTGAGGCTGGGTAATTTATAAAGGAAAGAGCTTTAATTGAGTTACAGTTCAGCATGGCTGGGAAGGACTCAGGAAACTTACAATCAGGGTGGAAGGGGAAGTAGGCTCCTTCTTCACAAGGCAAGAGAAGAGAGAGGAACAAAAGAGGAACTTCCAAACACTTATAAAACCATCAAGATCTCGTGAGAACTCACAATCACAAGAACAGCATGGCGGAAACTGCCCCCATGATCCAATCACCTTTCTCCCTTGACACGTGGGGATTACAGGTCCCTCCCTTGACACGTGAGAATTACAATTCGAGATGAAGTTTGGGTGGGGACACAGAGCCAAACCACATCAGTGACAGTATGTAAATTTTTGGTATATTTCCACTGGACTGTGCCTGTAATATGGCTTACCCACCATGGAATCCTGACTAATTCTAAACTTTCGTTTTTCAAGTAATTTGTTGATATGAATATTTACCCCTGTACAATGTTAACAGCAGGCAGGAATTATCCAGCTCCATCTACTCCCAGAAACAATGCTTTTAATTTTTCATTTCTAAAGGAGTATCCTCCCCCCTGTATTATGTACACATTTTAAGGTTTTGATATATATTCTAATACTTAAGAAGCTTATACAACTTGGTAGCCATGGCTACCCCACCACAAAATAAATGAATGAGTAAATAAATATAGAAATAAATAAGAATACAAGGAGCACGCTCCAAGAGTTGTACATCTTCTTGACAGAAAATCAATATACAGTAGTTGTGGAGATGGAGACCGTTGAACTAAATTTTTGTTTACCTTCTAGATAATTCCAGTTTCTGTTGTCATCAGGTTGGCTAAAAGAGAGCTTTCCCATCTCAGAAAACCTTTTATGGGTCATGACAAGCTATTTGCAATTACGTTCATTCACATTCTAAATTCTGCCCAAATGCAGTTGACAGACTGCAGACAGCTAAGTGATGGGAATGGTACAAATAAATTCTGTGTATGATAATTACTTATTGATCTGCAAAGTGCCTTCTATTTGGATCTGTATTAGAATAAAGGCATGAATGTGTTGAAAGCTCATAACAATCATATTGAGAGCAACAGGGACAAGAACATCTCCTTAGCGTGTGTCAGGGTTTAAATATTCTTGCTAGAAGAAGAACACTTTCTTCTGTTTCAGTTTTTAAAAATATGTAGCTTTTTACAAATTAATGGCTTCTAGTTTCTGACTCAAAGCCAGATTCAAGAAACTTCTTTTATTTTTCTATAACCTTTACTCTAAGTTCAGGGGTGCATGTGCAGGATGTGTAGGTTTGCTGCATAGGTAAATGTGTGCCATGGTGGTTTGCCACACAAATTGCCTCATCACCTAGGTATTAAGCCCAGTATCCATAACCTATTCCGGATGCTCTCCCTCCTCCAGTCCCCGGCAGGCTCCAATGTGTGTTGTTCCCCATCATGAGTCCATGCGTTCTCATCATTCAGCTCCCAATTATATGTGAGAACATGCAGTCTTTGGTTTTCTGTTCTTGCGTTAGTTTTCTGAGAATAATGGCTTCCAGCTCCATCTGTGTCCTTGCAAAGAGCATGGTCTCATTCCTTTTTATGTCTGCATAGTATTCCACCGTGTGTATGTACCACAGTTTCTTTATCCAGCCTGTCACTGATGGCATTTAGGTTGAATCTACGTCTTTGCTATTGCAAATAGTGCTGCAATGAACATATGTGTGCATGTATCTTTATAACATAATGATTTGTATTCCTTTGGGTATATACCCAGTAATGGAATTGCTGGGTCTAATAATATTTCTGCCTCTATGTCTTTGAGGAATCACCACACTGTCTTCTACAATGGTTGAGCTAATTTACACTCCCACCAACAGTAGAAAAGTGTTCCCTTTTCTCCACAACCTCATGAACATCTTTTTTGTTTTGTTTTGTTTTGTTTTTTGTCTTTTTAACAATAGCTATTTTAACTGGCATGAGATGGTATCTCACTTGTTGTTTAGACTTGCATTTCTCTAATGATCAGTAATGTTGAGCTTTTCTTCAAATGTTTGTTGGCTGCATGTATATCTTCTTTTGAGAAGTGTTCATGTCGTTTGCCCACTTTATAATGGGTTTTTTTTGTATTTTTGCTTGTTGATTTGTTTAAGTCCTTTGTAGACTCTGGATATTAGATCTTTTCAGATGGATAGATTGCAATTTTTTCTCCTACTCTGTAGGTTGTCTGTTCATTTTGATGATAGTTTCTTTTGCTGTGCAGAAGCTTTTTAGTTTAATTAGATTCCATTTATCAATTTTTGCTTTTGTTGCAATTGCTTTTGGCATCTTCATGATAAAATATATGCCCATGCCTGTGTCCTGAATGATATTGTGTAGATTCTAGGGTTTTTATAGTTTTGGGTTTACATTTAAGTCTTTAATACATCCTAAGTTGATTTTTGTACATGGTATAAGGAAGGGTCCAATTTCAATTTTCTGCATATGGTTAGCCAGTTATCCCGGCACCATGTATTAAATAGGGAATCCTTTCCTCATTGCTTGTTTTTGTTAAGTTTGTTGAAGATAAGATGCTTGTAGGTGTGTGGTCGTATTTCTGAGTTCTCTATTCTTTTCTATTGGTCTATGTGTTTATTTTTGTACCAGTACCATGCTGTTTTGGTTACTGTAGCCCTATAGTATAGTTTGAAGTCAGGTAGTGTGATGCCTCCAGCTGTGTTCTTTTTGCTTAGGATTGTTTTGGCCATATGGACTCCTTTTTGGTTCCATATGAACTTTAAAATAGTTTTTTTTTTTTCCCAATTCTGTAAAGAATGTCAATGGTAGTTTAATGGCATTAGCATTGCATCTATAAATTGCTTTGGGCACTATGGGCATTTTCATGATATTAATTCTTCCCATCCATGTCATGGAATGTTTTTCTATTTGTTTTCATCATCTCTGATTTCTTTGAGCAGTGGTTTGTAGTTCTCCTTGAAGAGGTCCTTCACTTCCCTTGTTAGCTCTGTTCCTAGGTATTTTATTCTTTTTGTGGTAATTGCGAATGGGAGTTCATTGTGATTTGGCTCTCGCCTTTACTGTTATTGCTATGTAGGAATACTGGTGATTTTTGCACATTGATTTTGTATCATGAGATTTTGCTGAAGTTGCTTATCAGCTTAAGGAAATTTTGGGCTGAGACGATGGAGTTTTCTAAATATACAATCATGTCATCTGCAAACAGAGACAATTTGACTTCCTCTCTTCCTCTGTGAATACCCTTTATTTCTTTCCCTTGCCTGATTGCCCTGGCCAGAACTTCCAATGCTGTGTTAAATAGGAGTGGTGAGAGAGGGCATCCTTGTCTTGTGCTGGGTTTCATTTCAAAGGGAATGCTTCCAGCTTTTGCCCATTCAATATGAGATTTTCAATCTTTGCATTCCTGGCACCAAACACAGTGCCTAGTACATATCAGACTCTTAAAAGTTGTATTTTAAACAAAATTAAATTAAAAGTAACTGAAATTTCATGGGGCACAGACATGGCTGTTAGTCAGAAGAGGATGGATTATGCATCAGGAAAAAATAGCATTGAAGTCTCCATTGCAAACATAACACAGCCCTATTTCTTATGCTTAT
This sequence comes from Theropithecus gelada, assembly GCF_003255815.1. Lineage (NCBI taxonomy): Eukaryota > Metazoa > Chordata > Mammalia > Primates > Cercopithecidae > Theropithecus > Theropithecus gelada. Next base: position 51,032,037 of record NC_037679.1, on the reverse strand, counting down.
GATTCATGCCACTCTCTAAGGTGGCTAGTATCCATGAAGCTCCTCCACTCAGAGATCTAGGCTAACAGAGGAACTATTGGAAAGCTCCACCTTATAGCTGCATATTCTGGCTATAGTGTGGCTTTCAGATTCACCAGGAAAAGGAGAAGGGGAGAAGGTGTATGGAAGGATTTTCTCTGTTAAGGGTTTGGTTCAGAATTAATGCACATCGGTTTACACACAGTCCATTGGCCATCACCAGCATGTGGCCCCATCAAACTACAAGGTGGCTAGAAAGTGTGACACAATTGTATCCCCAGAAGGAGAGGAAAAATTAGGAAGCAATGAATGTTAGGGATCTCTCTGTCTAAAGTAACATGCAAGAGTGATTTTTAATGTATTTTGTATATGATTTTTTGAAAAGATAATGCTCAAATACCATTCAAGGACTCTTCCATTCCAGCTCCCCTACCTTGGCTCCAAATGTACTCAGCCAAATGCATATATTTTGCTTTCATGGAAGAGTCTATACACAACAAGATCACAAAATAGGCGTGATATCTTTGAAGACCTCCACACAAAGACTTACATGAGCAAAATGTGACATAAATAATACTCAAGTATCAAGGCCTGAGCTTTTAGAGAGTAAAATAATAATACCAGAAAAGTTCTTCAAGGGCATATAATTGGTGGTTAGATACTAAATAAAATACTTGCAAATTTAATCCAAATAATTGATTATTCTTTAAGAGTTGAGGTCAGTGTTTTGCACACCAAATGACACTGTGGATTCATAAACTCTCTGATATATCAGCCATATTCTTGAAGACCAGAGGGTTTGTGTGTACAAGAACAAAATAGTGATCCATTGGACAAAATTATCTTAAATACAAAATGTAATTTAACTGTTGGTTTAAGATCAGTCAAAAACTCATTAAAAAAAAAAACACGAAAAACCTGAAACATATCTGTTGTTTTGTTATTGTATGAAGAATGCAAAAACCAGAGCCAACACTCAGTTTAATGTTGTACATTCCCCAGCCTCAGTCCAGAGTTTTAATAAATGGTTAAAATAAGCATTGAGGTATTACAAAAGTAATATACTGTATTTAATAAAATTCAAACAAAATAGAAGAAAAAATAAACATATCTCCTCATCTCCTTTTCAATTCCCAGATTTTAAAATCTTACTTCTTGATATATATTTTTCCAGAATTTTGATAAGTATATGCAAATAAACACCTGCAAGCAATCACTAACACGTATTTTTATTTACATGTTATAAATACATATTGATCTCTTGTAGACTTCAAGTATCATAAAAATAAAAAAGGGTCAGTATTTGTTTACTTTTATTCCTAGTACCAAATACAGTGCCTGACATTGTAGATGCTTTATTGATTACCTGATGAACAAATTACCCTTAAGTTATTACATCTTAGACAGTTTCCCAAGTGAGCTTTATTGTTTTTAACCTGAGTAGAGTTTTCCATAATACAAACATGCCATAATATTTTAAAATATCTTGTTCACTAGGATAAATATTTGTATAGGATTAATCCCTGGAAATGGAATATTTAGCTCAAAGTCATGAATGTTTTAAATGCTGATAGACACTAGTGAAATGGTTATTCACCTATTTGGAGAATCACAGAACCATTTTACAAAGATGAAAGTGAATGTACCTTCTCCTAGTAAATTGCACCAGCATCCTATGTGATTTCAGAGTGTAATAATACAGGTATGATTCCTAGGTAAAGAATCCCTGCTTTAGAGTGTCAACCTCAGTAACCTGAGGTTCACTTCACTATAAATGGTCTCAGCTTCTAATTGCAACATGGTTTGCCCGCTTTCCTTCAGAAAACAGATGTTCTCTGAAAGGAAAATTATGAGATTTTAAGATATTACATCTAATTTGTCTCATGAAAATTTTAAGCTCAGTTTACCCATTTCCAAAGGCAAATGCTTCGGTGTCAGTAGTATAACCTTAAAAACTCTCACTCTGCCACATCAAAATCCCAAGTGAAGCCATAATTTTCTTATTTTCTGCTTTAAGTTTTTCTAACTGCTCTAGTCACAGTGATGTTATCAAAATTTTTAAGAAAAAGGAGAATGCGACGTGTTTGTTTCCATTTTTATTGCATCAGGTTGAATTAAGTAAGAACTTCCGTTTTGCCCAGCCCAAGTGTTAGGGCTGCCTTGAGTCATAAAAGAGAACTCTAAGTGAAGACAGTGACTAATAGCTAGGAGAATGCTTGGTCGGCAGAAAGGCAGACCTTGATCTTCCAGTGACCAATAGCAAACTCAGCCCACCACAAGGCAATGGGTCAAAGCCATTACTGTTTTATCATTCTTGAGTCAAAACAAGAACTGTGACGTGCCTGGGCATCAAAACTAGTCACTTTCTTCCACATACACACCCAGATTCTCCATTTCTTTAAGTTTATTTTTCTTAAAGAAACAAAGAAAAATTAATTAGCCCCCTGCCCATTTTCAGAGAAAACAAAGCCTCATCTAGAGAGATGTAACTTTCAGCTGCTTTCAGGAGGAAGCATGCTTTTAGTTAAGGGACTGTAACTGATTTACAAGAGAATAAAGCACTCTTGGTTTACTCAGCTAGAAATTTTATAGGCTTTTCCTCATTTCACTTCCAAAAGAGGAACATTTGGATATTGCAGAGAACCGACTTTGACATCTTTAGAGAGTGGAATCACTTGGCTGGGCTCATTTCCTGGATCCTGTGTTTTCATAGCACAGTTTCAAAGACAGTGTAAAGCCAACACACACTTAAAATTCTTGGTTTCTATCAAAACAAATCTGCCATTTCCTGCTTTACTTTTTCAGTGAGGTTCATTACAGTGCTAAATTTGAACATCATTAAAAAATAACATCTACACCTGTCCTTAGATTATTCCTTAAAAAGTAACATTTTGTAGTAAGTGGCACTGTATGCAAACTTGATATCTATGCTTAATATCATTGAGTAAAAACGTGAACAGACTTGGGTTTCAGACTATGAAAGATAAGTGTATAAGTTCTTCCCCTTCTGCCCTTTGAGATATCAAATTGAAATTCAACTGAGGAAGAAATAGGCTAATGCAAATAAGAAATTGTCATCTGGGCTCTTGCTACTCAAAAGGTGTTTTTTGAACCAGCAACATCAACATCAAGTGAGAATTGATTAGAAATGAAGTATGTAGGGTCCCCCCCCCCCAGATCTCCCTATTCACAAAGTACATTTTAATAATATTCCTGGGGAATTTGCATATACATTATTCCCCCCATCCTTGGAAAATATGTTTCAGGACCCCCACTGGATGCCTGAAACCTCAAATAGTATCAAATTCTACATATACTATTTTTTTCCTACCTGTCTACAATAAAATTGAATTTATAAATTAGGCACAGTGAGAGATTAACAGCAATAACTAGTAATAAAATTGATCAATTGTAAAAACATATTGTAATAAAAGTAAAATAAGAGTTACTTGAACGTAAGCACTGAGATACCTCAACAGTCAATCTGATCACCAGGACGGTGACTAGTGACTAATAGGCATGTGGTGAGTACAAGATGGACACCTGGACAAGGGATAATTCATGTTCCCAGCAAGTTGGATTGGGGACGTTGGGAGATTTCATCAGCTCCTTAGAATGGCACGCAATTTAAAACACATGACTTGTTTACTCCTGGATTTTCCATTTAATGTTTTTGGACCATGACTAATAATAGGTAACTGAGGTCTTAGAAAGTGAAACCAAGACTACTGGATGGGGGGAACTACTGGACGTTACTTTGAGAAACACTGGTGTAGGTCATCGCTGTGAAGCTATGTAGAAACACTAAGTGTTTCATTCTTTAAAATACACCACCGTGTGATGAAGGCCAACTATTACAGGTATTTACAGTCCTCAAGGTTATAGAACACGGCTGGGCATGGTGGTTCACACCTGTAATCCCAGCACTTTGGGAGGCAGAGGTGGGAGGATTGTTTGAACCCAGGAGTTCAAGACTAGTCAGGACAACATGATGAAACCCTATCTCTACAAAAAATACAAAAATTAGCTGGGCATGGTGACTCCCACAAGCAGTCCCACCTACTAGGGGGCTGAGGCAGGAGAATCACTTGAGCCCAGGAGTTTGGGAGCAACCTATACAGCAGTGAGACCCCCATCTCTACCAAAAAAAAAAAAAAAAAAAAAAAAAGAAAGATTAGCCAGGCATCATGGCAGCACATGACTGTAGTCCCAGCTACTTGAGAGGCTGAGATGGGAGAACTGCTTGAGCCCAGGAGTTTGAGGCTGCAGTGAGCCAAGATCATGCCACTGCACTCCAGCCTGGGGAACAGAGTAAGACCCTGTCTCAAAAAAGAAAAAAAAGAAAGATTATAGAACTTCAAGTTTATTCCCTGAGCAGGATGTGTATGAAAGACTGTGTTCTTCAGGAAATTTAATTGAAAAAAAGAAAGTCAAACACACAGCCAAGTTCTTCATAGCTGTTTGAAGACCTACGTGCAGAAAACATCACTGCTGAACGACCCAAAGAAAACAGAGTATGATTCAACTAAAACAAGCAGTTTTAGGTAAACACAAAATCAATAGTTCAAAACAATGAAAAAGATAAGCTTGCTTTGTTTTGGTTTGCTGTATTTAAACTGCGAATTTATCATTAATTAAAATATCTTAAATAACTTTTATGAATTCAGTCCAAAAATACTATTTTTTTGCTGTTTCTTTTATAGAATCTTTGCAAAACAATACTAAAACTTTATTTCTATAGTCAATAAATATTACTCAATACCAAGCCCTGATTTAGGTATTTGAAATACATCAGTGAATAAAATTCTCTCTTCTTGTGGAACTTACATATTTGTGAGGAGAACCTGGAAAATAAATACCAAAAGGAAAAGTAAATGGCGTATTAGATTGGAAGTGGTAAGAGCCATAGAGAACAGGGCTGGTTGCAATTTTAAGATCAGTTTGGAGGAAAGTTTGAAGGCAACTAGAAAAGCACGAAAAGGCAGAGGAAGGCTTGATTCTTTTGGCCAGAGGATAATGGATGTCAGTCTCTTCTACGTATTTACTGTTTCTTGACATGTAAGGAAGAGCAAGCAGGGGAGGGTAATGCCCTTCTCCTAACCTGTAATGTGGTTGATGATCCACTACTTTAGCAGTAGTGGGGAACCTCGCTCTATTATCAGTCTTTCTAGTGACCCAAGTATTCAGCTACCTGTGAACTCAGATTTTATTTTTCAGTGGCACCTGAATCCACATTAAGTACATTCTTATTTTAAATGTATAATAATAGCCTCTAGAAACTAAATTAATTAGAATAGCTTTATTATGTGCTTACTACATATAAAACTTTATTATTTTTTTCTAATCCTAGAAGGAGGTAGTATCATCCTTACTTTAGAGATAAGAAAAGAGAGGATCTGAGATTATAAGAGCCAAGCTCCAAGGTTAGGAACCTGTTTTAGTGGTTCAGGCAGGAACTGAACTTGGCTCTTTCTGAAGTCAAAGTCACAATCTTTTTACTAAGCCAACAGCAGAATTTGTGCTCAATGCATTCTGTTAGACACTTGCAACCTCTAATTTTATTAAAAAGTGTTTATAGGGCAGAATGAACTAATTTCTTACTAGCAGACTTTATACAGTGCCAACGAACATAAAAAAGATGCCACCTAGACAGGTCAATAGTCATTTCATGGCAGCTCGATGCTGATACCAAAATAAAACTTCAAGATCCTAACATAGTCTATACACTAAAACTTTTTATTAATCATTTTATCCACAACTTTTATCAAGTTCTATATATATGGTTCTTTTCTTTATTTTCTTTTATCTCTCTCTCTCTCTCTTTCCCTTCCTTCCTTCCTTCCTTCCTTCCTTCCTTCCTTCCTTCCTTCCTTCCTTCCTTCCTTCCTTCCTTCCTCCCTCCCTCCCTCCCTCCCTCCCTCCCTCCCTCCCTCTCTCTCTCTCTCTCTCTCTCTCTCTCTCTCTCTCTCTTTCTTTCTTTCTTTCTTTCTTTCTTTCTTTCTTTCTTTCTTTCTTTCTTTCCTTCTTTCTTTCTTCTCTCTTGACAGAGTCTTACTCTGTCACCAGGCTGTATTGCAGTGGTATGATCTTGGCTCACCGCAACCTTCAACTCCTGGGGTTCAAGAGATTCTCCTGCCTCAGCCTCCTGAGTAGCTGGGATTACAGGTGTGCACCACCACACCCAGCTAATTTTTTTGTATATTTAGTAGAGACGAGGTTTCACCATGTTGGCCAGGATGGTCTCAATCTCTTGACCTTGTGATCTGCCTGCCTTGGTCTCCCAAAGTACTGGGATTACAGGTGTGAGCCACCGTGCCTGACCTGTTGTTTTCATTTATTGAATTGTTCTTGTGAGTTAGAGATTGCACTATACATTCCACATGTATAATATTTTGACTTAATTACATTATTTTAGAGAAAATTGAAGTCTATAAATGTTAAATGGAAACTTTACCTTAAGTGTCATAATGAATGCTGAGTCCTAGTCCCTACTTCAGAGCCATAGAAATGTCTATGTAAGGAACTACTTAAAGAACTCAATTCACAGCAGTTAAGGAATAGTCCATCAGCACATGGTAAATCTAAGGAGAGGCAAGGAGTGGCGGATATCTTAGACTATGAGGGTCAAGAAGCCAGTATAAAATTACAGTTTCGCTTCTAGAAAAATGTTCCAGGAACCAACTACATTGCATCTCAGTACCCATCTGCCATTTCTGGGTGCCAAGCCCCCAGCAAGATACAAGACACCTGGACCATGTAGGTGGCATATCAGTATAAATCTATCCTTGCTAGGTGGTGGGAGGCAAAACTATTCTCATAGGGTCTTAAATGATTCTTTATGTCCCTGGCAAACCAAGTCCAAAAAAGGAGCCAAAAACACAACAGCACAGTAAATTGTTGCTAACAGAGACCTTGAGTCATTAAGAATGCATTTAAAGAAACAGAGCTGCACGCAGTACATGATAGAAAGCTTTTCATGTAAAACTGTTAAACCGAACGTCTCTGCTTTTTATCTGGCAAGTTTTACAAACTCTACCGGAGAATGCACTTTATGCAGAATTCTCATTTCCTGACAACCCTGGATAGATCAGGCATAGCTGTGATAATGTTCATCTCTGTGTATTATAATGAAGCTGCCATGGTAACTCCAGAAGTCACTTTAAAAAATGTGCAATTTTAAAAGTTCATTTCTTGGAAAAAGATTAGCACAGCTATAACACTCATAATAATCTAATGAGACTTGAAAAGAACACTCAGGCAAAAAATATGTATATATAGAGAGACTCCTCAGAATTCACAATTGCATTAACCTCCTGAGAATGACGTGGTCCACCCGTGACTTCCCTCATCAATGAAACCAGGGGGATGTTAGGTCAGAGATTTAATTAAATTTTGATGTGTGTCACTCAGCAGTAGAACCCATTCAATGCCTATTTAGCTCAGGATGCTCGAGAAGTAAATCACAGAAGCACTTGCGTGGAAAATTTTATGTACTTGCCATTTTCATAATTTAAAGAACTAGGTATAATAAATGTTTCCAGCATTTGTTATTTAGGACGGGTTGACTGTACCTTTTACGACTGGTCACAGAAATTCAGCCTGGGAAGGAAACAAATGTGACAACTGGGAGTTGAGTACATTTCTAAAGTTAAACTCTCTCTCCTCAGCCCACTCCCACCTTCCCACCCCAGCCTTTTTGAAAGGAAAACGGCATAAATCAGTGCTCAAAGTCTCTGTACCTTGTTTTGGAAAATATCTTTTTTTTTTTTTTTCCCAAAAGGAGATTGTAACTTCTAAAAATGTAATTGTTTTTGGAGACTGAATTATATGCAACTGATGGAGGCATAGTGCGTGCTCAGAAGCCCCTGTTATCTCTGGGACCTCACAAGCCCTAGAAGCAAGCACTCCTGGAGGCGCATTGTGACACACTCTTGATGTGGCATGTTTAATTGGAATGTCTTTTCTAGAGCCTTCCTTGCGGGCTTACAATTTAGGATCAGGGCCCTGGTTACAAATTCAAATAAGTCACATTTAATAAACCCTTATTAGCAGAAAGCTTTTGTGGCCATATGCTCATAAAGGAACCTTAATCTCCATGTTGAATTCCACATTGCTTAGTAAATTGTAAAGTTTAAGTAGATGTTGACCTCACAATTGCCTTTTAAAGAAACGAAGCTACATGGTGCAGGATGCCTTCCTTCCTTAGGCTTCCTTTCCGAAATACACAATGATTTGATTATTTATGTTACTTATTTAGTTAAAGAAAATGGCAATGAAACTGTGATATGGTTTGGATTTGTGTCCCTGCCAAAATCCCATGTCAAATTGTAATCTTCAATATTGGAGGTGAGGCCTGGTGGGAGGTGATTGGATCACGGGACAGATTTCCCCCTTGCTGTTCTCATGATCACGCGTGAGTTATTACAAGATCTTGTTGTTTAAAAGTGTGTAGTACCTCCCCCTTAACTCTCTTGCTCCTGCTCCAGCCATGTAAGATGTGCCTGCTTCCCGTTCACCTTCCTCCATGATTGTAAATTCCCTGAGGCCTCCCCAGCCATGCTTTCCATACAGCCTGCAGAACCGTGAGCCAATTAAACCTCCTTTCTTTATAAGTTACCCATTCTCAGGTATTTCTTTATAACAATGCGAGAACAAACTAATACAAACTGGCTGATGCCTGCTCCTCGCCTCCTCCACCCAGTGTCCCCAATTCCTGCCACAATCAGATGTATTGGTTGTTTGACTTCAGACAATTCTCTTATTTTTCTCAAAAAAAATAAGAGAAAAAATTTAAGTCATCTGTTCTCACTTCTTGTCTAATCAGCCTTGCCATGAAACATTATTTTGGCCCTCTCAACAATTTCTAGACGTGCTGGTGGCAGTGAAGTCAGATAAAAGTGGACAAGCTTCCTTGAAAATGATTCTATGACCCACAGTGGAAAAGACGTAGAATAGCGGCTAGGTTAGTCAGCCTGTCGAGTAGGCTTTCAGACATATTAGGTAATCAGAGTACTAAGAAACACGAGCTTGGCCTTCTGCCTTGAGAACAGTGTTAGGGCTCTTTCTTCCTCTACACATCTCTAACTTGAATCTTCTGTAAGCATCACACCTACTTTTGGGGGGTTCTTCATGACTGCCGTAACTTTGACAGAGACATACTATTTAGCAGTTGAGAGCAAGAACCAGGGAACCGAGTCACTGTCCTCCATTTTATCGGGAAACTAATAATGGTAGGAAAAATTTAATCTTATGCTTATACAGTAAATGGTAACTGCCTTGTTCTAGATGGTGCTTTGAACATTGAGTCCCAGGGTGAAAAAGAATTTCTACTTTGAGAGAACTCAGAGTCTGGTAGGAGAATCTACATGGAAGTAAAACAAATCACTGTTTCAGTGGGAAGAATGGCCTCTTTTTACCCCTTGGTAACACAGGTATCCACCCCCAAGCACCTCACTTCCCATCTTACCCAAAGGTTTTCCAAATTCTACCTCTCATTTATCTTCAGCCAAACCATGGCCCTGTACAATTTTATCAAAGGGTCTTACAACTGACTTAATCCTCCGAAAAAAATAGACATGCAAAATAATAGATTTCCTCAATTGTGATTCCCTCGATCTCAAAAATTGTGTCTTAGACTAACTTTACTCAGTTCCTTTCTTTTGATGCTATCATTTTTCCTTTCCAAGGCTTGTTTCCCTTCCTTTTCTTCCTTTCTGCAACCTTTACCTCCTGGGTTCAGGTGATTCTCTAGCCTCAGCCTCCCAAGTAGCTGGAATCACAGGCTTGTGCCACTATGCCCAGCTAATATTTGCATTTTTAGTAGAGACAGGGTTTCACCAGGTTGGCCAGGTTGGTCTTGAACTCCTGACCTCAAGGACTCAACCTCCCAAAGTGTTGGGATTACAGGTGTGAGCCACTATGCTTGGCCACACATATCTTTCGTTTCCTCTCTCATGCTTAGACTCCGATTCCTCTTGATACGGCCTGATTCACACAGCCGGTCTCGCATACTCCATGCCTCTCTGAACTCTGCCACTCAGCCTAGGATGTTCTTTCACATTGGTCCTGCATAAACACCGTGACCCACTTACCAAAACTCATCTTATGTCTTTTCTTTCTTGTATTCTCATTTTCCCTATCTCTGCTGACTCTATATCTTTAGCTTTCAAATAGATGTCATCCTTAAGAAAAAAGTGAAAAAAAATCAATAACTTTTCATTAATGTTACTCATCAAATCACTATAATTCTCTCTTCCCTCCATTTGTTTGAAAGACGTGCATGCGATAGTGCCATCAAAATATATATGTATTATTTGGATCTTTTATTATAAAACAAATATAGGAAATTTGGCAAAATGTTTCAGAGTCATAAAAAGAGAAATGATTACCATTTATAATCCTACCACCTAGAGAAAAATGCTAGAGTGATGGAGACTTAGGTGAACAGTGTCTGGAATTAGACTGATTTCAAATTCTGGCACCATCACATACCAGTTGTGTGACTTGGGTCAAGTAACCTCACCTCATTATGCCTTTGTTTCCCTTTGTGCAAAATGTATGATAGCAAGGAATTACTGTGAAAATTTAACAGGTTAATAGAAATGCATGTAAAGCACTTACAGGCACTTATAAATAAAACTATGTTACTAATTTTTTATTTTTGACATATTGAGTTATAGTCTTTGCCCATATATAAAAATAGGTTTTTTATTTTGGATCTTGCTGTATCAATTATTTTAACAATTTGATTTTTCACTTAACAGTATTTTGTGTCTCCACTTCTCAAATCTTTACTTAAACTCCATCCACCTGCAACATGGCATGGACATTAAGCTATAATTCAGCCGCTTTGTCCAAGGCAAATCATCTTTAATAACATGCAATGAGATTGTCCCGCTTCATGTCTTTCCTGAAGTCTTTTTTTTTTTTTTGAGATGGAGTCTCGCTCTGTCGCCCAGGCTGGAGTGCAGTGGCGCTATCTCGGCTCACTGCAAGTTCCGCCTCCCAGGTTCATACCATTCTCCTGCCTCAGTCTCCTGAGTAGCTGGGACTACAGGTGCCCACCACCACGCCCAGCTAATTTTTTGTATTTTTAGTAGAGATAGGGTTTCACCGTGTTAGCCAAGATGGTCTTGATCTCCTGACTTCGTGATCCGCCCGCCTCGGCCTCCCAAAGTGCTGGGATTACAGGTGTGAGCCACCGCCCCCGGCCTCCTGAAGTCTTTAATTACCAACCTTCCCTTACTGAAACTTCTTTCTTAACTTCACCGACACTGTTCTTTCGTTCTTCCTTTCTATGTGTCTTAGTCTCCCATAAGACATATGCTCTTTGTTGTCAAACTGCTAAATATTGTCAATTCTTAGAATACCAAATGCCTATTTCCATTTTTGTGCTCTGCTTCTTCCCTTGCATACTCCACATGTCCTTCAAGTGTAAGATTTTCAATACTAACCTTATTTTCTTCCAAAAAAGTCTCTACATTGTTCATCCAATCACAGTTAATAGCATTACCACCCACCCAACCATCTAAGTCATTTTTAAGCTTTTTCTTTTCTCTTGAGAATAGCCTCACTCCAAGCACTTTACTTTGTGCAAAACTGAGCACATCTACATCCTCTACACGTCTGAATCCATCTCTCAAATCCATTCTTACTCGTGTCATTTCTTTCTTTTTTTTTTTTTTTTTTTATTATACTTTAAGTTCTAGGGTACATGTGCATAACGTGCAGGTTTGTTACATATGTATACTTGTGCCATGTTGGTGTGCTGCACCCATCAACTCATCATTTATATCAGGTATAACTCCCAATGCAATCCCTCCCCCTGCCCCCTTCCCATGATAGGCTCCGGTGTGTGATGTTCCCCTTCCCGAGTCCAAGTGTTCTCATTGTTCAGTTCCCACCTATGAGTGAGAACATGCAGTGTTTGGTTTTCTGTTCTTGTGATAGTTTGCTGAGAATGATGGTTTCCAGCTGCATCCATGTCCCTACAAAGGACACAAACTCATCCTTTTTTATGGCTGCATAGTATTCCATGGTATATATGTGCCACATTTTCTTAATCCAGTCTGTCACTGATGGACATTTGGGTTGATTCCAAGTCTTTGCTATTGTGAATAGTGCCGCAATAAACATATGTGTGCATGTGTCTTTATAGCAGCATGATTTATAATCCTTTGGGTATATACCCAGTAATGGGATGGCTGGGTCAAAGCTGGAGGCATCACGCTACCTGACTTCAAACTATACTACAAGGCTACAGTAACCAAAACAGCATGGTACTGGTACCAAAACAGAGATATAGACCAATGGAACAGAACAGAGTCCTCAGAAATAATACCACACATCTACAGCCATCTGATCTTTGATAAACCTGAGAAAAACAAAAAATGGGGAAAGGATTCCCTATTTAATAAATGGTGCTGGGATAATTGGCTAGCCATAAGTAGAAAGCTGAAACTGGATCCTTTCCTTACTCCTTATACGAAAATTAATTCAAGATGGATTAGAGACTTAAATGTTAGACCTAATACCATAAAAACCCTAGAAGAAAACATAGGTAGTACCATTCAGGACATAGGCATGGGCAAAGACTTCATGTCTAAAACACCAAATGCAATGGCAGCAAAAGCCAAAATTGACAAATGGGATCTAATTAAACTAAAGAGCTTCTGCACAGCAAAAGAAACTACCATCAGAGTGAACAGGCAACCTACAGAATGGGAGAAAATTTTTGCAATCTACTCATCTGACAAAGGGCTAATATCCAGAACCTACAAAGAACTCAAACAAATTTACAAGAAGAAAACAAACAACCCCATCAAAAAGTGGGCAAAGGATATGAACAGACATTTTTCAAAAGAAGACATTCATACAGCCAACAGATACATGAAAAAATGCTCATCATCACTGGCCATCAGAGAAATGCAAATCAAAACCACAATGAGATACCATCTCACACCAGTTAGAATGGCAATCATTAAAAAGTCAGGAAACAACAGGTGCTGGAGAGGATGTGGAGAAATAGGAACACTTTTACACTGTTGGTGGGATTGTAAACTAGTTCAACCATTATGGAAAACAGTATGGCGATTCCTCAAGGATCTAGAACTAGAAGTACTCATGTCATTTCTATCTCCATCAGTGCTACTGAAATACAACTGGTTTCTCCAGCTAGAAACACGGATTGTCCTCAATTCCTAATTTCATTTCTTCCTCCACTTCAACCAACCATGACTTGGTTTTGCTGTGTTTTATCATTTCCTCTTCATTTCCTCTGCCCTGTTTTATCTCAGATCTTATCATCCCCTGCTTGTGTTACTGCTATGGCCTCCTGTAGTGGGTTGAATAGTGTCTCATAAAAATGCAAATCCATCCAGAACCTTAGAACCTTAGAATTTGACCATATTTGGAAATAGGTTCTTTGCGGATGTACTCAAGGTAAGGCTTGAGATGAGGTCATAGTGGATTAGGGTGGGCCTTAAATCTGATGAGAGAGTCCTATAAGAGATAGAAAAAGACACACAGACACACACACAGGGAAGCAGGCCATGTGAAGATGGAGACAGAGATTGGAGTGATGCAGCCACAAGCCTAGCAATGCCAGGGGCCACTGGAAGTTGGAAAAGGCAAAGAAGATGCTCCCCTAAAGCCTTCAGGAGGAGTATGGCTGTGTTGACACTTGGATTAAATTTTTCTTGTTTTAAATAGCCAGTTTTATGATTTTTTTTTTTTTTTAAATGGCAGCTCTAGGAAACTCAGACACCTCCCGACTAGTTTCCCCTTCAATCCATCTTCTATGCTTCGGCCAGAACTCTTAGACTATACCATGTCTCTGATTAAGGTCTGTCAATCAAACACAAGCAAGGTTCTTCCCATCTGGCCTCTCTTCTTTTCTTTGTTCTCTTCCACTTATTATTTCCTGCATCTTTGACTCCTGAACACAATTTTTGTTCCATATCTAAGTCCTTTCTGACTTTTGCCTCTCTAGTTAGAATGGCCTTATCAGTCTTGTCTTCCTTGTGCATTAGTCATTTATCATGATCCAGCCCAGGAGTCACCTCATCTATGCAGTCCTTCTTGACTCTTCTCTGTTATGTTCATGCCTTGCATTTTCTTCTACTATTGTATTTATTAAACATCATAATTGTTTGCTAATATCTTCTTATTCATTTTTATAGTCCAATATTTTCTGGCACGGGGTCAAACACATAATGGGTATTCAATCCATGTTTGTGGAACGACAGAATCCCTTTTTTCTTACATATTATACATAATTAAATGTTTGTTCATTTTTTAAGAGATGGGGTCCTGCTTTTTAGTCCAGGCTGAAGTGCAGTAGTGCAATCACAGTGCAGCTCACTGTAACCTCAAACTCCTGGGAAGCGATCCTCCAACCTCAGCCTCCCGAGTAGCTGGCACTACAGACACACACCACCACTATGCCTGGCTAATGCTTTTTGATTTTGGTCGAGACAGGATCTCGTTACTTTGTCCAGACTGGGCTTAAATTCATGGCCTCAAGCAATCCTCCCACCTCGGCCACCAAAGCATTGGGATTACAGACAGGAGCCACTGTACCCAACTTATGCCAATTTTAAGTTAAAAAGTTCTCTTTGAGTTTTTCCACTCAGTCTTACTGTCTTGGTTCTAGTCATGGCCTCCCTTGAATAGTTTTCTTGCCTGCATCTCCCTGTCTCTCTATCTTGTTTCTCCTTCTGCCATTAATAGAATCTTTCTGAAACTCATAAAAAATTATATCATTCTCACAGCTGGTAACTTCAGTAATTACCCATTGGCTTTAGAACAAAGTCCAAACTTTATAATGTGACTTATAAAATTGTTCCAATCTTTCTTGCTCCATCAAGAATGTGGTGTTCCAATTTCACTAGATTTCCCACAAATCCTTAAAGCTCTGTTCATGTTTGTGTCTTCATAGCTTTGTTCCTCAGCTTTCTGCCAGAGTCCTCTTTTTTTTTTTTTGTTTGGTTTTTGGAGATGGAGTCTTGCTCACCCAGGCTGGAATGCAGTGGTGGGATCTCAGCTCACTGCAACCTCCACCTCCCGGGTTCAAGCAATTTTGCCTTAGCCTCCCAAGTAGCCAGGACTACGGGCACACTCCACCATACCTGGCTAAATTTTGTATTTTAGTAGAGATAGGGTTTCCCCATGTTGGCCAGGCTGGTCTCGAACTCCTGACCGCCCATCTCGGCCTCCCACAGTGCTGGGATTACAGGTGTGAGCCACCACGCTCGGCCCCTCTTCCTTCTTAATGTGCCAAAGCATCCCCTTCTCTTGAAGATCCCTCTCAGGCCTACAGTAGAAATAAGGAAGTACATTCAGAACTCTGTCCCAGCTATGTTTACATCATGTTACACTGAAGCATGTAACTATGCTATTTATAATCAGCTATGCTACCATGTGCTGACTTAGCATATCAGAGATGAGTTGAGTGTAAATATGACTATTTCTCCCTCCTTGATATGTCCCTATCTAGACTGTGAAAGCCTTAAAACGGGATCTATTTTGTAGTCTGGATATCCAGCATACTCTCTTGAAAAGAGTATGTAATTAGAAGTGTCCTTTCAGAGGTGGCTTTTTTTTTTTTTCCCCTGTTAAGGAGTTTGTGAATTTATTTTTAGGCATAGCATCAAATATGTGTTTTTTAAAATTTCTTTATTTGTTATCCATCCATATGCACACTGATTTTCTATTTTTTTAATTATTTACATAGCATAATATATGCAAGCAATACATGTAAACCTTTGTGATGGCTAATTTTATGCATCAACTTGCCTGGGCCATAGTACCCAGATATTTGGCCAAACATTATTTGAGACATCTCTGTGAAGGTACTTTTTGATGAGACTAATATTTAAATCAGTAGACTTTGCATAAAACAGATGGCCCTTTATAATATGGGTGGGCCTCATCCAATCAGTTGAAGGCCTTAACTTAGAAAAAGACTGACCTTCCTGGAGGAATAGCGAATTCTGCCAGCACCCTGACATTGAATTCAAACTGAAGTTCTTCCCTAGATCTCCAGCCTGCTCTGCTGCCCTGAAGATTTTGTTCTGGCAGATTCCACAATTGCTGAGCCAATTCCTTAAAATAAATCTTTCTCTATACATACGCACACATCTTATTCCGTTTATCTAGAGAACCCTGACTAATAAAACAGTCGACAAATATCTCTTCTCATCTGAAACATTTCATTGATTCTCTCTCTACACACACATTTCTAAAACACAACACCACCAAACAAGTTATAAATAAAATTTATGAGCTTGAACTTGGAAATGTTTGCTTGCAAAGGTGTGTTTGTGGCCCAGAAGTCCTGGAATCACCCAGCGCCTGAGTCTGAATCTTGGCTCTAGCAACTAGATGACCTTGATAGAGTTACTTGCCCTTTTGTTTTTCTGTGACTTTACATGATTGCTGTTGTGAGGATTAAATCAATGGAAACATGTGAAGTGCTTAAGACAGCGCCTGGCACATAGTAAGTGCTCACTGAACATTAGCTGTCATGTTTATAAAATCTCCTCTGTTTGCATAATTGCTTCAGTTCATTCATTTTCCCTTGCTAATCTACTACTGAGAAAAATATGGATTCTGATTGCTTTTCTTCAGCTCCTGCAATCTGAAATGTGATAACAATGTATTCATTACAATAAAATTCAACTATTAATTTTTTGGATGGTTTATGCTGCTTGATGTAGTAATATTATATGCGTATTCCCAGGGTGATGTTTCTTAGTTTCTTATTGTTTAAACAAAACTGTCTATTTTGATTCTAGGGTATAGGAAATGTACAAAGTTCAAATATACTAGTAAAAATGAAAGATATTTTCATTTACTAAAGCTATAATCAAGAGAGAAGGCATTAATTAATTACTAAAGGGAATAGAAATGTTTCTGAGTTTGCTAAAGATTCTTCCCTGCCACGGGGTGGCTAGAGATCTGTCTTTACTGTAACATATGCAAATACATACATAAGTAAAGCAAACCCTGGGTTTTTCTTACTTCTGAAAGAAAACAGTAGTTCAAAAATAAATCTCAAAATAAATTTTGTTTGGTTTGGCAGTGCAGCAGCAGCACATAATTTGGGGCAGTTGGTGGATTTATTTTGTGAGCATATGTGTGTTTTAACACTTAATCTAAAACAAGAGTAAAATCAATCTTTATTTCTTAGCACACTACTCATTACTTAAGAAGGTGTTTCAGAATTGTGTTAAAAGAAAAGGTAGTTAATCAGGAAGGGGTGTGTGTGTGTGTGTCACGTGCAAATCCCACAAGACATTGCTTTTTCTTCATTACTTTCTCTTTTCCACTGGTGATATTGAATTCCTCTTGCCTTTACTTGATAAAGCATCATGTCCCCAAGGTATATACTAATGTTGAAAGAAAACATTCTTTTTCCTCCCTTTGAGTGTGTGAAAGATTGATGATAGAGACATTTTCCATCTTCTCTCATGTAGTTCTCTCTTTAGATCATTACTAATGATTTGGCAATCAAATGCACTTGAAATATGTAGATGAAACCATCCTCATTCTTTTTATCAGTGGCAAAAGACTTTCTGTTTTACAAATGGATCTAGAAATATGCATACTTAATTATAAGTATACATAAATATACTTCCCTGAAATATATTAATAATTATCTGAAAGACATATAAATATGAATGATAAATTAAATGTAAAGCAATATAAACTAGAAGGGCCTGTATTTCTGAACACATTTAAGTCATTTTCCATCTTCCAATCAGGCTTCATCAAGTCAATACAGATTGAGGACTGTTTATCCCTTTCATATAAGTTCCCAGGAAGACAGATGTCTCATTTATAGGATAATTATTACCTACATATGTACATATATACATGTATATAACATATGCTATTTAAGAAAATTCAAATCAAGCTTTAACTTGATTTGACTTTACATTAAATATTTGCTTAAAAACTTTTCACAGAAAATCTTTACTATAAAAATCAATAAAATCAGTATTATTATCCCCATTTTATAAAAAGAAAAAAAAACGAGATACGTACTTGTGTACATTCCATGGAGAGTTAACCATACCCCTTCAACCAAAAACAAAATTTTGCTTTTTGTTTTATTTAATGCCAGGGTTCCTCCCATCAACCCAAGTTACTTTTTAAGAGTATAAATGATTTCTTACAAAGCCATTATAAATGGAGGAAAATCACCAAGTGGCATAATTTTTCTCTCTCACAATTCATTTTTTTTCACCAAAAATGTCTCTAACATTTAATTATAAACTGCTCATAATCACAGTCCACTGATACAACATAGTAACCACAGATTAATTTAGGCACTCACTGTCAGTTTTCTGTATATAAATATCAATTTGGTTTGAAATATTTGTGCTTGCGTGCTTATTAGGCTTGCTTACTAGCGTAGATGCATCTGATGAATTTTTGCAACTTCCAAATAACTTAAGAAACAAACTTAGAAATCCTTTGAAGGTTGAGCCTGGTAGATTGTGAGGTAAGTAGCTGTTTGGTGTCCATGATCGGCTTAGTTCTGCTGGGACCTAGAACCCTTCTTATAAATGATCGATGTCTCACCTTTAAAAGAATTTTTCATTCTTCATATTCCTCCTTTTTATCCCCACCCAACTTCCATCCCAACTTTTCTCCTCTTTCTTCTGACCTGGTCTTAGCACCTTGGTGTCTGAAGTGGCATCATTTCACCAAAATCCTTTCTCTGGTGCTGATAAGCAGAAGCTTACTTCTGTGACTCCTTAAGCCTAATTTTTCATCAGGCCTTCCTTCTAATCTCCCTTATGGACCAGTTTTCTCTTCAATACTAAAGGAGTTTTCCCTAATATGTTCAACAGATGCTCCTTTCCAATGCCATCTTTTCAGAGCGCCTAAAAGTGCTCCATTGTGGAGCCTAGCATATATGCTCGAATATACAAACACAGCACTACTTCTTTTCTTTATTGACTTGCACTGAAATCTGTGCCTCTTCTAAATAAAACACTTTGCCTTCCCAGTATCAGGCTGCCCATGTGCTGAAACATTTGTGTCTCCTTTAAATGCATCAGAACTTCCCAGGTTTGCCTCCAACAATATTTTAACAGATAGTACACTGCCAAAAACCGATCAAATGCTTTCCAGATCTTCTTGACAGCATTATTGATGACAGATGGTTCGCCTCCACATTTCACCAACCACAGGACAGTATTAGAAGTAACACTGCCTTGATACGATTATGCAGTAGGACAACATATGTAATGCCTTTCACCTCTTGACCTCTGTAAGAACATAAATATTTAGAAGAGTTCCAAAATATCGGAAGAGCTATAATTGCACATGGTTTTATGCAAACCGTTTACTTACTGATACCCTTAGCTGAAGGCAAATTATTTATTTGTTTTCCTTTTCATAGGAATCCTAAGTGTCATTGTACTATATTTACAATGTCCATTCTCAGGGATTACTACAAAAAGGCATCTAATTTTCCATGAGTAAAAATGCTCTGAAAATAGATGTACTCAGGGCTTAAACATGCAGTTTCTCAGGGGCCTGTAGTTGTTTCCAGTTAGGAAGTTTTTTAACCAGAAATAAAATAATATATTGTTTTTCCCAGTTACTGTCTTGTTCTCTGTGAAGGCTAATCATTGACCTATATTATCAAAAAGACAATTAATACTGGACAAAATGTATGATTAGTATAGCTGCTTATGTGAAAAATTAATAAGTATGGGAGAGTTATAAATTTGAAACATTTTTTAAGGCACCAAAATATGCCATTATGATAAATAGCTTACTATGAATGCTTGGGGTAGTTGCCATGTTCTTAATTGTTTAAGTACCACCAAATATTACTTTTCTAGATTATAAACACCATGAAGGCTAGGATTGTGTCTGTTCTGTTCACTTCTGATTTCCCAGCATCAAGCACAGAATCTGTTGCCGTAATAGGTGCTCAATAAATATGTGATAACTATCTGGATGAACTGATAGATGGATACATGGACGGAATAATTTATCAAGCACTAAAGCACATTACAGTGTTCATCTGTTCCTAGAGAATAATGTAGTGAGAGTTGGTATACATTGTGGATAAAAGCCTGGGTTTGTCTTTGGTTATATGTACTGGCTTTATAAAGTGGAAGTTTTTAACATCTAATGCCTCAATTCACTCATTTTTAATATGAGAATAATAATACTTTCTATAATATAAAAATATAGAGGCCTTATAGTGATGATACTAAGTACACTGACTCTGGGGCTACATTTCCTAACTTTAAATTCATTTTGTACCACAGAATGGCTATGTAACTTTGATCTTGGCTCTCTGAAACCTCCTCTACCTCCCAAGCTCAAGCCATCTTTCCACCTCAGCCTCCAGAGCAGCTAGAACTAAAGGTGTGCACCACCATGCCTGGCTAATGTTTCTAATTTTTGTAGAGAAGAGATTTCACTATGTTGCCCAGGCTGATCTCAAACTCCTAGGCTCAAGCGATTCGCCTGCCTTGGCTTTCCAAAGTGCTGGGATTACAGGCATGAGCCATTGTGCCTGGTTTGTGTTAGTCATTTTCATTGTGCCATATGTTTTTTTTTCTTTCTTGAACCAAATAAGTTTTTGTTTGTTCCTCATTGTGGTTAGCTTAAAAGAAAAAATAAATCACAGTAATTGTAATTTAAGAGGTGTAAAATATGAATTCACCTGCAAAGTAACAAATGAGAAATAAAATAGCTTTAGGGCTAGGAGTGGTGACACAAAAATAAACCCTCAATGTAACAGGACTTTCCAGAAAAAGATGTTCCTCTATTCACTTCATTAATTCCTTCAATCATTTACTCAACAATATATATTTACTGTTTCAACAACATATATGCTCTGTGGCAGGCACTACTCTAGGTGAAATAAATATAGACAGTAGTTAGAAAATAAATAGAAATCACAGCCTTCAACAGTTCTTAGACCTCTGTGTGTGTGTGTGTGAACACTGATAAGCAAAATAAATAAATATATAATATGTTAAGTCCATGTAGACAATTCATGTTCAGGAGAAAAAAGCTCAGAAAGACAGAATTTGGAGTTTGGTGTTACAATTTTCCCAGAGTAGATATGAAGTCCTCATTTATATGGTTAATATAGAATAAAGGTCTAACAGAGATGAGCACATGAATTGTGTTCCTGTTTTTGGAAAGGAAAGCCAGTCAGAGGGAGGAGCAATTAGAAAGACCCTAAAGAACACTACCTACTATATCTCAATGACATGAAGGAAACCAGTCATTTTAGAAGAAATTTCTGCAAGGAGGAGAGTAGTAAGACACAAAGTCAGAGGAGTATGTGGGAGTGCACTGGATTGTGAAGGGTCTTATAAGCCAATGGAATGATAGTAGCTTTTACTTGTAATGAAATCTGAAGTCATTTGAAGGTTTTAGCAAGAAAACAAAATAATGTGATCAACCTTTAAACAGAACTATTTTAGTTACTGTCTTGAAAATATACAATAGGGAGGACAAAGGTGTAAACAAAGTCTGGAAGCTTTTTCAATAATGCAAGTAAGAGATTATGTGCTCTTGGACCAAATTGTTACAGGAAAGACTGAAAAGTAGACCAATACAGAGGCTATTTTGAAGCTAAAGACAGGAGAACTTGTTGATGCATTACATGTGGGAAGGAAAAGGACAGACAGCCATTTTTTAAACTCTGCAGCCACTGGAAGAATACAATTGTTATTAACTGTTTGGAAAGGCTGAAGGAGGTCAGAGAAAATTAGGAAGGCTGTTTTAGACAAGCGGAGATGTTCAGTAGACAGATATGTGTGTATATCTGAAGTTCAGAATGGAAGCCTAGATAGGAGATTAGAAGTTGAAAGTCATCACTGTACTGACACTATAAGGCTGCAAGTTCACCAAAGGAGGGAGTATAGAAAGAAAAGAGAATATGAATTTTGGAGAGACAAAATCATACTCATAACAGTCCATTTTCCCCCAAATACTCATGTCCATCCCACATGCAAAACACATTAATCCCATCCCAGCATTCATCAAAGTTTCAACTTATCATAGCATCTACTCTTAGTTAAAAATCTCATCTAAAAATTGTTAGCTCAAAAGTCAAAACTTAGTTATTTAAATAAGCTAAATTAAGTATGGCTAAGATTCCAGGCATAATCTATCCTATGGAAAAATATCTTTCCATCTATGGATATATGAAACTTAAAAATAAACCACCTGCTTTCAAAGTATAACAGTAGGACAGACATATGATAGACAGTAACCTCCCAAGAGGGAGAAATTGAAATAAAAGGATCACTGGTTCCAAGAAAGTTGGCATCTAGCAGGCTAAGTTTCATTATGTTTCAAGGTCTGAGGCTTAAGCTCTGTGGCTTAAGCCTCTATCTTCAGGGCCTACTTTCCTCCACAGTCTCTGCCTCTGCTTCCATGGCAGCTCTATTGGCCTCTGCCTCTGTTTCTGCACTTCTGACCTCTGAGTCCTTCTTACCATTAAAGTGTAGCACATGTTTGCAGTTGAGTAGCTCTATCAGTCCTTTTCCTGACTGTAAAATTTTGGAAGTCTGACAGTCTTCTTTCACTTTGTGAAATCCCTTTTAGTTTAAATTGGCAATGTTTCTGCTGATACAATTTTCTCAACAGTCTTGTCGGTCTCCCACATATATCATAAGGTTTCACACCATTAGACAAGAGGATCCTCTACAGGTCTTTCCCAGATACCTCCATTTCTGTTTCTGGCTTCTGCTGAGATGGTTGAGGGGACCCCAAGAGTCACACACATAATCTCTTCAGCAAAAATCTTTCAGTCTCATCTTTTCCTTGTCTTCAGAGCACAATTTCTCTAACAGTGAATCTCTCAACATTAGCACGTTTTGGAATCTGAATAGATGTGATTTTTTTGAATCATCAGGTGCTGGTTTCTTTGTGCTTAACGGTCTCTTCTTCAATTTATCTTTTTCTTCTCACATTTTATTCTGAATGGCAACAAGAAATCAGGCCACACCTTCAAAATTTTGTTTGAAAATATTTTCAGCTAAATAATATAAGTATGTAAGTTGTAAACAATGGCTTACAACTTCTGCTTCCCAAGCAACATTAAGACACAATTTAGCTAAGATATGCCACTATATAATACAGATTACCTTTCCTAGAGTTTTCAATAACATGTTCATAATTTGTTTCTGAGCACCTGTCTTTAATATTCATATCTATACCATGAACACTGTGCTCATGGGAATGTATGTATTCTTTAAGATAGTAACAGTTTTCTCTACTATAGTCTTCATTTCCTTTGAGCCTTCACCAAAATCTAGGCTTTTTCTATCATACCCCTCAAAATTCTTCCAGCCTCTACCCATTGCTCAATTCCAAAGCCACTTCCAGATTGTTAGATATTTGTTTCATTACAATTATACTTCCTGGTACCAAAATCATTGCTCTTCCTTTTTTTCTGTATATATAAACTTCTAACTGGGGATTGTTTTTCTTTTGTCTTTTGGTATTTCCTCTAGTGTGGAACTAATGATTAATTATTTTACTTTTTATTTCTATGAAAGTGTTCTATTTTACCTTTACTTATAAAATATGAATATTTACCAGGTATAGAATTCTAGATTGGTATTTTCCTCTAGTACTTTGAAGATCTCATTCCATTGGCTTCTGGTTTTTATTTTGTTGATTCTAGGAAAGTGTTACATTCCTGGCACTCTCTTCCTACATTTAAGATGTTCGCTTTGTCTTTGGTTTTCAGCAGTATGACTGTAGTGTGTCTAAATGTGTCATTCTTTATGATTATTTCACTTTAGATTTATATTCCTTCTTGAAATTGTGACTTGATATCTTTTCTTGATCGGGGAAAAATCTTGACCATTACATTTTTCTTAAACTTCTTTTGTTCCAATATCTCTCTACTTTTTTTTGGGAGTTTAATACGTGTGTTACATCATTTGACTGTTGCTATAATTTGAAGGTTATTGTACCCTCTATACATTTATGAAGTTTAATTCCCAATTTAATAGTATTGAGAGGTATAATCCTTGGAGGTAATTGAGTTGTAAGGCTCTGCCCTCATGAATGGGATTAGGTGCCCTTATAAAGGAGCTTGATGGAGGGACTTTGTTCCTTTTTGCCCTTAACCTTCTGCCATGTGAGAACACAGTGATCTCCCTTCTGGAGGACACAGTGTTCAAGGTGCCATGTTGGAAGCAGATTGGACCCTCACCAGACACCAGATGTTGGCACCTTGACCTTGGACTTACTAGTCTCCAGAACTGTGAGAAATAACTTTCTGGGTAGTTACAAATTGCCTAGTCTCTGGTATTTTGTTATAGTAGCTTAAACAGACTAAGAAAATAATATATTCTGTACATTTTTTCTCTTTTATTCATTTTTTAATCTAATCATTTTGCTTTGGCTTGTGTACTTTTAACACACACATTAAAGTTGTAATTTGGTTATTGTGTTAATCAGTTACAAAATTTGTTTGCTTTTTAAAAATGGCTTACATTTCTCTGATGAAATTTTTACCTTGTCTTCTATTTCTTGAACATGTATTAATCATAGTAATTTAATTCAATGGTTGATAACTACAATTGTGGATATCTCATGGGTGTGTTTTTACTGCTGGTTTTCTCTTGGTTCGCCACACAAACACACACACACACTTAGTTTCTGTGTGTGTGTGTGTGTGTGTGTATGCAGCCAGAAATAATGTTTGAAAAGTTATAGTGGCGGATTGAAGTCTTGAATGATGCTATCGTTCTGTAGAAATAATTTGTTTTCTTCATCTGGTAATTTAGCTTGAGACAGATCAGATTATTCCATTCAGGATTAAGCTGATTCAAATTAGTTTTCAGTATTTGTGAAGGCTTGGTCTGTTCAGGTTCACCATTATCATGGGCATAGTCCTTCAGAGACCCCACCAGAAACCCAGAGTTTTGTCAGAGTCCTTTCTCCTTGGCACGTATTAAATTTCAACTGCCATTACCCTAACCTCTTAAGACCTCTGAAAGTCCTGCTCAGATTTTTAGATTCTTGTTTATCATATTAGAACTAGCAAATTTTTTATGGTGAAAAGCAGAGCTAAATATTATATTTACTTCTTTTTGTTTCCTTTGTCTCTGAGTTCTTGATTGCTCGAGTTCTTACTGCCTTGGTAGATGTCTTATACATTTAAACTGATTTTTAAAATTGTTTTATTTGGATTTTGCCATTTTTCTTGGCAGAATACCTTGATAGTAGGAATTGAAAATATTTTTTGAGCAGAATGGCATTTTACTGTACATTTTTTGTGTTACATAATTATTTTAAAATTTTCAAATCGATTTTGGAAAGTTTACATAGAGTATGTTAGTTATACAGAGCTCCCTTGTACTTTTAACTGCTGAATGATATTATATCCAATACCCTCTTGATGAAACCTAGATTGTTCTCAATTGTATTGCTATTATTTACAGTTATGCAATGAATATTCTGTGCATGCTTTTTGGTGTATCTATGTGAGTAGTACACTAGAGTCAATATTGATCATTAAAGTTGGTGGATATGAACATAAAAAGCTTAACTGATACTTCACATTTTCCCTTATAAATAGGGTTCCAATTTATACTTCCACTAATAGAGGAAGAATGAAATTGATGCTTTCATAAAAAATAAATTAAAATAGGCAAGATGAATTTGCAAAAAGATTTTTCCTACTATTCTTTTACAGAAATAAAACACTAACAGAATATTACTAGTTGATTAATTTGACAATTGTTTGTTATTCCAAATAAACATTTGGGCAGTGAGGATTAATCAGTGGTAAAGTTGACAAAATTCTTGCTATAATAGAGATAATATTTTAGGAAGTAAGAATTTTGAGGTTTCAAGCAGCTTGGTTTGTATTTTCTAATATATTGCAGACTAATTTATTTGTCTCAATTTCTCTCACCTTTTCTAATTGCTTTGAGTCTTTCTGAGAACTTGAAAATTTACAACAAGTAGTTTGAAAACATTTTACATACAAATAAATAAAACTTGATGAGCAAAATACAATGATTAATGACAAATTGAGAAAATATTTTTAACTAACACATGGTTAAAATCCCTAATATAAAAAGAGTTTCTTTAGAGTGAGCAAAAAATAACAATAATTGACAACTCAATAAAAATAATACAAATGACTCCAAAACATAGGAGCAAGCAGCTTAAATTTGTTCATAATGACAAATTGACAAATAAAAACCACACTGAGATAAGATTGTTCATGTATTAGACTGCTAAAAATCATGAGTTTTGACCATAAACTTTATGGCAAGGCTTTGGGGAAACAAGCACTTTCATTTATTGCTAGTAGGATTGCAAAATGCCTTTCTAAGGAAATTTAGAAATATCCAGAAAATAAATGTCTTTGTTCTTTTACTTAGTAATTCCTCTTAGGAATCTAACTCAAGATACCCTTGCAAAAATATAAAATGATCTATGTACAAAGATATTGGTTGTGACATTATTTAAAATAGCAAAAGCCTGGAAACAACCTAAATGTCTATCCATAGTGAACTGGTTCAATAAATTATAATATGCCCTTATAATATAGTACCAATCCTCTGTAAAACGTAATGAGGAAGATCTCTATATATTGATATTGGGTGACTCCAAGGTAATTGGAAAGTGAAAAAACCCTGCAAAACTGAAAATGCAAAACATCGTTTAGTGTGTATGATAAAGGATGAGAGAGAAGAAGTGATGGAGAAACCAGAATAGAAGCAAGGTTTACTGAGTATACCTTACATTATACTTTTATTTTGAAATCTTTTGATATTTTACAAAATTAAGTCAAATCAAAATAAAAATAATCAGTAAAATGGAATGAAAATTAAGCAAATGGATCTAAATTTTATATTGTGTGTAGAATAACCACATAGAAAAACCCTGATTATTTCATGTGATTTAAAATATGCTATTTGTACTGTGTAAACCTAACAAGATGTATTCTAAAGACAACAATCTATTTTGAAATATTTGGCAGAATTCAAATTTTAGTAATTCTGTTATTAATTTGAACACATTATTAATTTTATAGGAATAAATATTTTCAGTATATAAAACATTCTAAAATAAAAAACAATTTAAAATCTATCATTTGAAATGCAAACTTGTGTGCATATATATATGCATATATATTTCATTATATATATTTCATATGTATATTCACTGTGTCCACTGGAAGAACCAGAAAGCAATGATACCTACTATGAGCACTCTAAATACAGTCACATGTCACTTAATGTTGGAGAGTGCTGAGAAATGCATCTTTAAGTGATTTCATCATGTGCGAACATCAGAGTGTACTTACACAAACTTAAATGGTATAGCCTACTATACATCTAGGCTGTATGGTGTAGCCTATTGCTCCTAGACTACAAACCTGTACAGAATGCTATTGTACTAAATATAGCAGGCAATTATAACACAATGGGAATCATTGGTGTATCTAAACCTATCTAAACACAGAAAAGTTTCAGTAAAAATATGGTACAAAAGATAAAAAATGACACACCTGTGTAGGGCACTTACCATGAATGAAGTTTGCAGGACTGGAAGTTGCTCTGGGTCAGTGAGTGAGTGAGTGGTGAATGAATATGATGGCCTAGGACATCATGGTACACCACTGTAGATGTTATAAACATGGTACATTTATGCTACACTAAATTTATTTAATTTTTTTCTTCAATAATAAGTTAATCTTATCTTACTGTACCCTTTTCACTTCATAAGCTTTTTAATTTTTTAAATTTGTTGACTCTTGTCATAGCACTAAGTTTAAAACACAAATTATATAGCTGTAAAAAAATATTTTATTTATATCCCGATTGTATAAGCATTTCTCTATTTTTAATTTTTTCATTTTGAAACTCTTTGGTTAAAAACTAAGACACAAACATATGCATTGACCCAGGCCTACACAGGGTCAGGATAATTAACGTCACTGCCTTCTACCTCCACATCTTCTCCCACTGGAAGTTATTCAGGGGCAATAACACATATAGAGTTGTCCTTTTGTATGATAACACTGCCTTCTTCTGGAATACCTCTTGAAGGACTTGCCTGAAGCTGTTTACAAATAATTTTTTTTTTAATAAGTAGAAGGAGTATACTCCAAAATAACAATAAAAAGTATAGGATAGTAAATACACAAACAGTAATATAGTTGTATACTATCGTATCAAGCATTGTGCACTGTACATAATTGTGTGTGCTGCACTTTTGTATAACTGGCAGCACAATTGGTTTTTTTATGTCGTCCTTACCACAAACACATGAATAATGCATTGCACTATGATAGTACAATGACTACTACAATGTCACTAGGTCATAGAAATTTTTGAGCTCCATTATAATCTTATGAGACCATCATTGTATGTGTGGTTCATTATCGACCAAAACATTATGTGGCACATGACGATATTATTTTCTTTAAAAGCATCTAAAAACATTTATTTCACTAAAGGCTGACTTAGGCTAAGTGTGGGGTCTGAACTGTGTAATGTATAAACTGAATCATGGTCATCTTATTCCAGAGAAAAAGGAAGCTCTCAAACACTAATGAGGTCATGCCAAAAGCACAGGGGCTAATTTTAAAGGACTCCCATCAGCCAAAAATAAGACCATTTGACATTGAGAAATGTTGTCTTGATCAACCAAGATATATTAAATATATAGACATTCGTGAGTCCATAATGATCCTCAACAAGTCCTTATTGTGATGGTCTCTTGGCTACAACTCTTTACTGTAAAAATTGATAAAGATAAAAAGCATCTATTTTAACTTTTCACTATCAATTTTATTTCCTCAGAGCTATTTAAGGACAGAAAGTTCTTTTTAGCAGAATTTTAGTTTATACATGCAGAAGAAAATAAGTATTTGAAGAATTAATATTGTTAAAATGCCCATATTACCAAAAGTTATCCCCAGCCTCAATGGAATCTCTATCAAAGTCTCAATGGTATTTTTTACAGAAATAGAAAAAGCAATCATAAAATTCATATGAAACCCCAAAAGAACCCAAATAGCCAAAACGATTGTGAGCAAGAACAAAGCTGAAGGCATCACACTTCCTGATTTCAAAATATATTGCAAAGCTACAGTAAACAAAACAGTACAGTATAGAGAGCTCAGAATAAACTCATGTATACATAGTCAATTATTTTTGTGTATATTACAGTCGATTGAGGTTGTAGGAAACTTATGTTGTATGAAACTAATTGGAACTTATGTATATACAGCCAATTGATTTTTAGCAAAGGTACCAAGAACATGCAATGAGGAAAGAATACTCTCTTCCATAAATGGTATTGAGGCAACTGAATACTCACAGACAAAATAATGAAATCGAACTCTTATTTTATGCTATATAGAAAAATCAATTCAAACTTTAAATGTAAAACCTGAAACCATAAAACTCTTAGAAGAAAACATAGGAATAAAACTTCTTCATAATGACTTTGGCAATGATTTCTTGGATATAACATCAAAAGCACAGGCAACAAAAACAAAAGTAGACAAATTGGATTACAGTAGACTAAAAAGCTCCTGCACAGCAAATGAAACAGCCAAGAAAATAAAAATGAAACCTATGGGATGGGAGAAAATATTTGCAAAACATGTATCTGGCTAAGGGTTAATATCCAAAATATAAAAGAAACTTTAACAATTCAACAGCATAAAAATGAAAAAACTCATTAAAAATGGACAAAAACTCATTAAAAATGTCCAAAGAAGACATATAAATGGTCAATAGGAATATGAAACGGAGCTCAGCATTAAACAACTCAATAGCAAAAAATTAATAAACTAATTAAAAATGGAAAAAGGAACTGAATTAACATTTCTCCAACGAAGACATATAAATGGCCAATAGGAATATGAAAAGGAGCTTAATATCACTAATCAGGGAAATGTAAATCAAAACCACAATGAGATATCACCTCATGCCTGACAGGATGGCTATTATTAAAGTGCACATGCACACACATACACACATACATAATGATAATAGATAACAAATGTTGGCCAGGATATGAACAAAAGAGGAATTGGGCAGGGTGCAGTGGCTCATGTCTATAATCTAGACACTTTGGGATGTTGAGGCAGGGTGATCACCTGCCTCAGAGAGATGCCAGGAGTTTGAAACCAGCCTGGGCAACAGAGAGACCCCATCTTTACAGAGAATACACAAATTAGCTGGGGTGGTGATGCAAGCATCTGTAGTCCCAGCTACTCAGGAGACGGAGGCAAGAGGAAGGTTGAGCCCAGAGTGTGAGGCTGCAGTGAGCTAAAATTGTGACCCTGCACTCCAGCCTGGGAGACAGAGTAAGACCCTATTTCTAAATTGAAAAAAAGAAGAAGAAGAAGAAGAAGAAGAAGAAGAAGAAGAAGAAGGAGAAGAAGGAGAAGGAGAAGGAGAAGGAGAAGGAGAAGGAGAAGGAGAAGGAGAAGGAGAAGGAGAAGGAGAAGGAGAAGGAGAAGGAAAAAGCTAGAGAAAACTTTTACATGGTTGGTTGAGAATATAAATTGATAGAGCAACTATGTTAAATACTTTGAAAATTCCTCAAAAAATTAAGAACAGAACTACCATGATGCAGAAATCTTACTTCTAGGTATACATACAAGGAATTGAATTCAGGATCTGAGACATACCTGTAACCTCCATGCCGGCTGCCACATTATTCACAGTAGCCAAGACATAGAAGCAACCTAAATGTATATTGATGGATGAATAGATAAATAAAAATGTGATATACACATAAAATGGAATATTATTTAGCCTTAAAAAGGAAGGAAATCCTGCCATTTGCAACAACACGAATGAACTTTGAGAACATTATGCTAGGGAAAATAAGCCAGACACAGGACAAATACAACTATACAGTATCACTTATATGATTAACATATTCAAATTCATAGAAGCCGACAGTAGAATGGTGGTTGCCAAAAGATAGGGAGATAATAAAATAGAGAAGTATTTTTCAAAGGGTATGAAATTTTAGTAATGTAAGATATCTTAGTAGTGCAATGCATAAATCCTAGAAATCTATTACACAGCATAGGTGCCTACAGTTAACAGTGCTGTATTCATATACTACCTAAAAATTTCCTAAGAGGATAGATCTTATGATAACAGTGCTTAACACATAATCGTAATCATAATAATTAACAAAGAGGGGGAGGAAACTTTTAGAGCTAATAAATATGTTTATGACATAAGTTGTCATGTAGGTCCCATGGATATACATTTACCTCCAAACTTATCAAGCTGTATACATGAAATAAGTAAAGATTTTAGTATGACAATCATGCTTCAGTAAAATGCATTTTTTAAAAACTGTTTGTATTTTTGTTAAGTGGGGAAGGTAAAAATCCTTGACTAGACAATGATCATCAATGTCTGCTAAAGCCTATTGATGGGAAACATCATTATGGATGGATGGGGATGACAAAACTGGAAATTCTGACCAATTTTAACATTCATCAGATTGGGACAGCCAAATATTATTTACCTCCAGATAAGACACATAAAACAGTAGATAGATATTATCATATAATAATAATTTTTTAAAATCCCCTTAGGAATCAAATCAAGTCTCTAGCATTTTATAGGAAATATAGAGGATGAAAAATAAGTACTAACATGCCACGTGAAAACAATCAGCTGAATAAAGAATATGAGACACTACATGACAATGACCCATTCCTTTAACAAATAAATGGCATGGAGTATGGTGGTGAGATGTTGGGGAGGGAGGAGGAGAGAGAGAGAGAGAGAGAGAGAGAAACTGAAGAGATAGCAAACAAATGTAATGCCATAAGTGGGAGTGAAGTGCATCTTGATTCAAACAAATTAGTTGTAAAATACTGTTGTGGATGCAATCAGAGAAGTTTAAATGTGGACTGAATATAAGATGACATTAAGGAATGGTTGTTAACTTTAAGGTTGATAATCACATTGTGGTTATATAAAGACTATCATTTCATGTACCAATATATTTATAGATGGAAAGGTATGATTGGGGCATTTAAGTTAAACTATTTCAACCAAAATAAGAAAATAAACAACAACAAAAAAAGAGCTGCTTAAACTAAGAATCATGGGCAAAAATATTGATAATAATTAAAATAGGATATTATGATACAATTGTCTCTTCTCTTCAAATTTTCATAATTTTTATAAGAAAGTGTATTTTTTAGCTTCTGAGCCCTTCTAGTTGATATGTTAGTGAAATACAGTTCTCAATTAATTTTGGTTACCAGCTGGCATTTAAACAGTAAGTATAATCTTTTACTAGATAATACATTCTCATGGGTCAAAAATCAAAATAATATTTTTAAAAGGTATACATTAAGAAGTATCACATTTACTCCTGCTTCCATTCACTCAATTCTTCCTGTCCTCCAAAGGTAGTAGCTTTTATTTATTTCTGTTAGGTTTTTTAAGCAAATAGAAACAAGCATGTATATATTATATATATTTTCTCTCTTTTATACAAAAGAAAGCATAAAACATTTAGTCTTCTGCATGTTTCTTTTTTTAACTTATGTATGCTGGAAACATTTCCATAACAATAAATGGAGATATTCCATCTTTTTATGGCTACATAGTATTCCATTGTGAGCATATAATGGAATACATATTTGTTCTTTTCTTTCCATCATCTTTTGCCATCTTAGCAATTTCATATGCATGGAAGAATATATACAAGATAAATGCACAGGGTAAAAGCAATTATGATTTCCATAGATATTGCCAATGTCAATCCATGTGGATTATATCATTATTTTACATTCACACCTGCAATATATGAGACTGCCTGCTTTTTCACAAACTCATCAACAAAAATGCAGCCAGAGTTTTGTATGTTTTACAATATGTTAGGTAAGCAATACAATTTCTGTATAATTTCAATGTGTACATTTCTAATTATAATAATGGTTGAACATCCTTTTGTATGGTTAGAAACCATTGTAGTTATTTTTAAATTAATTTTTGCTTCTTAACTTTTACATATTTTTCTTTTACATTATTGATCTTTCCTCTCTTTTTAGGAATTCTTTGTATATTAAAGATACTAACCCTTTGTTATAAGTTGCAATTTTTTTTTCCATTCTGTGATTTATTTTTGTCTTTGCATTGATAATTTTGTGATGCAAGTTTTCATATCCTTACATATTTAAATTTATTATATTTTCTGTTAAGATTTCTGATTTTTAAGTTACAGTTAAATAAATTTTTCTTCCTTATCATAAGGAAGTATATAAAAGAATCTATATTTTATTCTAGTATTTCTATGGTTTTACTTCTGATATTTCACTTTTATATGTTTAGACATTATTCTGGTGTTTGATTAAAGGTGTAGATCCAATTGTCTTTTTTTCCAGTTGACTTCTCAGTTGTCACAGTACCAAGTATTTAAAAGTCTACTTTTATTCTACTTAAAAATGCTACTTTTATCATATGCTAAATTTCCATATTTTGATCTATTTCTGAACATTATATTCTGTTCTGTTTGAATATAAAAGTTTGTGGTTTTTTTTTTTAATTTAATCAGAGTCTTGCTCTGTCGCCCAGGCTGGAGTGCAATAGTGTGATCTCAGCTCACTGCAAGCTTAGCTCCCAGGGTTCTAGTGATTCTCCTGCCTCAACCTCCCTAGAAGCTGGGATTACAGTCACCCGCCACCACGCCCGGCAAATTTTTTTGTATAGTAGAGATGTGGTTTCACCATGTTGGCCAGGCTGGTCTTGAACTCCTGACCTCAGCTGATCTGCCCGCCTCGGCCTCCCAAAGTGCTGGGATTACAGGCATGAGCCATTACACCCGGCCATAAAATCTTTTAATATGATTCAGTATCTATTCGGGCTAGTACCAATAAGTTTTCTATAAATTTTTCATATTTTTGAAAATACTTTTTACTTTTTATTTTTCCATATGTATTTTAGAATCAGCTTCCTTAGTTCCAAAGCAATACAAGTAACAACCCCTTCAGAAACAAAACAAAACAAAACATGGTATACCTTTACATTGGGCAAGTATAATTTTATGTCTTTAAGAATTATTTAAAATTTTTTTCATAAAGGATTTGAATACTATTTATTAGGCATTTGTAACACTTATTAATGCTGCAGAACACACTACCTGAACTTAGAGGTATGAAATATGTGTTTTATTATGCTCTTGCATTCTGTGGGTCAAGAATTTGGAAAGGGAGCACTGATGACTCTCTCTTCTAGATGATGTTAACTGAAAAGACTTGAAGACTGGAGATGAATCAAAGGCAGGAGTATCTCCACGCCTGGGGAAAGAAATCATCATCTGATGCCATCTTCATTCACATGTTTAGCTGTTGATACTGCCTGTTGTCAGGACTCTCAGCTGGGGCTGTCCCATGGAAACTTATGTATGGCCTCTCCATGTAGCCTGGGTTGCCTCACAGCATGATGGCCTTGGACATCTTACCTGGTGCTCAGGGCTCCAAAGGCAAGTATTAAAAAAGAACAGGGGAAAGCTGTACCACCTATTGTAACCTAGCTTCAGAATCAGATAGCATCACTTCTACCATACTCAGCGTCACCCAGCAACAAGGGGAGGAACATAGATATCACTTCTTGATAGGAGGGATGTATAAGTCACTGAGATTATGTGGGTAAAAGATATTGCTGCAGTCATTTTTAGAAAATTTAATGTGTCATGATATTTTTCTTGGATTGTTTTTATTGTTGCTTTTTATGAATTGGGTCCTTTCTTTCATTTTATATCCTAAGTGTTTATGATTTAATGAATACTACTGATTCCTGTATATTACATCTGCTCATGCAACACATATAACCTTATTGAGTTCTGCCACCTCCCGTCTTTGTATTTTATTCTTTTGGGTATCAGTTGTATTATGAGAAATCCACAGAGAGTTTTACATTTCCCACTCCAATTTTGTTGACTGTTCCACTCTTGCATAATTGTGTTGGCTGTGAGCCTCAGTATAATGTTAAATGTAATGGTGACTGTAGACATCCTCACTTTTTTCCTGACTAGCAGAAATGCCTGTGCTTTTACATTAACTAAAGTAGTGCAACTGAAAAGAAGACATATTCCTTATAGTTTTTTAGATATGGTATTTGATATCTAGAGAATCATTGTTAAAATATTTTCATTGTGAAGAATAATCTTTGCTTATTAAATATATTTTTAAAAATAATTCTTGGCCTCATATTTTCTCTACTCTGATATTAAGGTCGCCAACCCTGATTCTGTTTTATGGCTTACACTTTCTTTCCCTAAACATCATATTGGTGTTGGCTCCACTGTCTTCTGGTGTTAAAAACTAGAAAAAGTCTGACACTAAACTCTTTTTCGAAGAGTACTAATGTTCTTGCTTATTCACTTAGTGAATTATTTATTCATCTTTAGAGACTGATAATCTCATTAGGTGTTGACTGGAGCTGATTTTACTTGGTAATAAATATATAGAGTCAATATATAGATTCATATCTACATATCGATTCACATCTTCATTTGGTTCCATTTTTAAATGATATTTTAAAATACTTATTCTCTCCCATTGTTTTACTTTTTTAGGACCTTCAGTTACACAAGTACTAAATTTCCTTTACCTATTTTCTAAATCCATTATTTTATTTTTATTTATCTCCTTATATGTTTCTTTTTCTTCTTTCTTACTTCATCAAAGCCATTATTGTGGTTTTCATGCCATCATTCATCCCTCTCCTCCTAAGCCTTGGAATTTCTTTTTCATTGTTGAAATAATTTAGTAATTTTCTTCTCATGAGTTTTGTCAATTCCTTTTATTTTTTTCAGTTTTCTGACTGTCGCCTCTTACTGTGTGACTATGTTATCTCAGAATTCTTGTGTTTCTGCCTTGTGATTTTTCTTCATAGCTGGAAATAATTCACATTTATATACAAAAAGTTTTGGAATATTCTATTACAATTTTAGCTGCTGTGTGGTAAGATAATTTTAGTGATTATTCCTTTCCTGTTGGAAAATTTATCTATAGTTTTTCATATTTTTATCCTATTTTTGCCTTTTTTAAATTTACCTTTTTGTTTGTCCTTATATTTACATGAAAGCAAAATATTCCTGGATGTGAGGATGAGGCAGAGGACGGTGGGTAAGGATGACCTCCCTGCTTCACAGCTCAAGCTGGAATGGTATGGGCAGTGCTATGGTGGGAAACCGAGCAGTTTACAACAGACATCT
The DNA here is from genome assembly GCF_003255815.1 of Theropithecus gelada. Lineage (NCBI taxonomy): Eukaryota > Metazoa > Chordata > Mammalia > Primates > Cercopithecidae > Theropithecus > Theropithecus gelada. The sequence goes on along the minus strand of NC_037679.1, from coordinate 50,995,770 downwards.
CAGCCAGCCATTAGATTGTAAAGAAAACATTAAAACATACGGGAGCGAGTCTCTGTTGAAAATCAGCCCTGAGTTCAAGATGTTTCCTTATGGTTGTGGTATTTCCATGTCGGCACATTTCCTTTGCTTCTAAGAACCTAACTTGGTTCTAGAGGGCTCCATCTTCCAGAGTTGTGTCTCCTGCTGACTCTGTTTCCTGCTTCCACCAAGGGACAGAGCGAATGGGAATCATTCACTTTTATTCAGAAAGTGGATTTTTTACTGATGCTTGCAAAATATCATCTCTGAGCTTTTCTGGGCAATTTTTAAGTCTTCCTTCTACCCCTAGTGCTTATTCCTATTTATCTCTCAACATGGTTCGCAGCAGTTTGCCCTCAGTGTGGGCCCTTCACATATTTGAGAGTGGATATTTTGCTTGGTGTCTGGGACCTGCATCTGCAGTGCCAGCACTCCCCCATCTTTCCTGCCACTGCATCATGGCTGCATTAGGGACTTCCTGTCTGGCTCTGCTGGTTTTAGTTGCTCTTGGCAGCATGTACACATAATTTAAAATTTGTGGGTTTTCTTTGTTTTCTATTTTAAGTAAAAAGGGAGTTGGTGATATTTTTGTTATTTTCCTTTTAATTATCTCACTGGTCTATTTCCAGAGGAAGCAGAAAGATTCAGAATTCAGCTGCCACTATGCTCTCCAGAATCATAATTAAAATAATTGTTTTTGTTGTAGTAAAATATGAAGTATACTCCCACTTAAGTAGAATGGACTTTTCATATGAAAGTATAAGATTATTTAAAAGATGTCTTCCTGATCAAAACATATTCTCCACTGGTGAATTTTCAAGACGTGTTTTGGACAAAATTGAGAAGGGCAAGTTTGATAAACTAGTTAGATAAGCAAATCTATGCAGAGTCTGTCATTCTCTGAGAAATAAAAACGGGATAGAGAAAAAAAGTCAGATTTACATGTTACAAAAATGCTGTTCTTTATTTTAATCGACAGAATTGGATTAGATTGCGGCATCAGCATGCATTTCTCATTGTTTTCTTTCTATATTAACTACAGGAGACTCATTAGAATTTCATGGATGTAATTGTTTCTGGGTTACATCCTCAATTAATGACTATAATTGAAAGATGGGATAAAACTGGGATGACGTGACTGTAATTTAAGTGTAAGATGTCTGGGCCTCTATTTACAATGCATTTGTTAGTATTATTTTTTCCTACTGCGGAGGAGTATTTACGAGAGGCAGAAATAAATGCATTTCAAACAGCAATGTCTCAATGAAAACAATGAACATATTGTGCGCAGGTTGTTGTTTTCCTGGGCTGTTTTGTGACTATGCAGCCCTCAGCATGATACATGTGCATATAAAGAGCTTGTGCTCAGATCTTCTGGGAGGACTTGGGGGAGGAGAACACGTTCCAACAAAGGGGAGGTGGAGGAGAGGCTATCTCTGCCCTTTATGTGCTGCGTTATAACAACCGTTCAAAACCCAGGAGCTCAGCCTGCACTTGTCAAGGATTCCCTAATCAGTTTTAGATTATGTCATGGGGAAAGAAAAAAGGAACTCCCCCAATCCCTTAATTAGGGCTCTCCTCTGCTTCCCTCTCATTTTAGTCCTCCCCCCAACCAAAGTAGATATTAACCTTATTAGCTTTTCGAGCAGTGCATCGCTGATTATCCGCACACAAGCCATGAGAGCAGCTGCAAGGGGCAGCTGAACAATTATCTGGAGGTAACTGGGTTTGATTCAGACTCTGGGAACAAAGTTCATAGACTGGAGCTCCTGGGTTGAGGGGTGTCTGTTATTGCTCCATCCAGGGTCAGAAGAGGACTGGGTAGCTCATTGTGTGTCTTTTACAATGGTAACGACTTTTCCTTTTCTCACGAGTCTTCTGAATTAGAGGGAATGACAAAAACAGCCAAAGGATTAAAAGTTCAATAGCTGAGCTGGAAATACTAGGATAGGTGTCTGGACTAAACCACCATGAAAAGCAAAAAGAAAGTGGGAGATGAACTAGGTAGGAATAGAGAAAGAGGGAAGGACCACTGATTCAGAGGTGACTTAACATCGATAATAACTTGACAATTATGTACTTTTAAAATAACTCTCATACTGACACTGCCCGCTGAGGAGTATTTCCTAACGCGGGACCTGTGCTTAAGAAACATGCAGATTATCAGGCCCCACCAGACTACAGGAATCAAAATTTCCGGGTGTGAGGTCCGGGAAGTTGCATTTTTCCAAGCTCCTGGGTGATTCTGACAGATGTTGGAGCTTGAGAATGACCTGGGAAGAGGCCGTGGAGAGTAGAATGAATGGAATGGCAGTGACAAACCAGAGACAAGCTGGAAGTAGGTGGATTGAAGTTGGATTCGCCAGGTATATAGTCTGCGCTTACCAATAAGGAGGCTGTGAATCAGAGGAGGTAAGTCTCTTCCTGTAAGCTAAATATCTAGTAAGTGGCAGAGCCATGGATTATACTTAAAGCTTTAAGTCCAAAACTCTTTTCTTTGTACCAAACTTAAGTCAGCTGGAATAGAAATGTGCTAGAATTTGGATGGCAGGTTACAGGAAGTAGGCAACGTGGTTTGAGATCCAGGCCTTGATTTGGTTATATGTCGAGATAAGGACATCTTTCAGGAAAATGATGTGAAAGGCAAAATATGTTTCATGTTCTTTAATCCAGTATTCTAAGCTTATCTTTTATTTGCCCCCTTCATGAATTTTTTTTCATACATCTCTGGTGCATGTTAGCTATAAAAATATATATCCAACCTTTTTGTGTTCAATGTATGTGTTTTTAAATGTAGCATGATTCTAACTCATATCACAAAATTATCACTTTGATATGTTGATTTTTGTAGCACATATTAGCAAATATTCAACTAAAATTTCTTAAAACATACATCTGCATATTAATTTACAATTATCTTGCCAGTGGTACTACATGTACCGCACTTTAGATATTGTGCTTTTACCTATTTTATCTTTTGCTTAGTGCTTCTTTACATCACTTTCCAGCTCCCCATTGTCTAGGACCTGTCTGCATGATCTAAAACCATCATATTTATTGACTTAGCCTATTCAGCACGGCTTTCCTAGTGGTGCAGCCTGGGTCACCTTCTCCAGCACCTCCATTTGCCTTCTTTCCTTTTTGTTGCTGAACTTCTCTCCCAGGTCATATTTCTAGCTGAATTTTAGCCACACCGTTTGGATCTCTGCACCTTTAGTCATCCTAACAAGCTCTCTTCATTTACTTCACATAGGCATCTTACAAATTGCCTTCAGTCACATTGCCCCTTATTCACATGGTGTCAGTAAAATGTTTGATTGATTAATACATTGATAAATGATTTCAGACTACCAAGTTTATTTTAGGTGACTTTTACGGGTTTAGATGAGAGGCAATAAAATGAACACATAAATACAATCTTCACATACTGATTTCTGATTTCTTGTATGGAGAAAACAAAACAGGGTAAAGTATTAGAGAGAGCGAGACAAGAGAGTTGTACTCTATTGGGATAGATAGGGAAGATTTCTTTGAGAGGGGAAGACTTGCATAATGAGAAGGAACCAACAAGGAGAAGATCTGGAGGAAGAGTGTGCAAGGTGGAGGTGTACTAAGACTTTGAGATAGGAGTGGACTTGAGGGTCCAGTTGGGGGATGGAGGAGCAAAACACAATCCAAGAAGAAGAAAAGTAAATAGGAAGAGAGGTCAGAGAAGAAGACAAGGGAAAGACCCCATCATCCACAGCAAGAAGGATGAGATATACTCAAGCATAATGAAAGCCACTGGAAGAGGTTCCAAAGGGAGGAACATGATCTAACCCCTTGGTCCAGGTTCCAGAGAGACTAAACTAACTGCAGGTTCCCATACTTAATCACTCTTGTCTGCCTTTATATGTGATATTCTCCCAGCTGGATCCCTCTCTGTAATTCTCCCAGTTTTCCCAGCTCTTCTTGATCATTTTTGACTCTAGACTTCTACTGTAAACAAACAAACAAACAAAAACCATGACCACCTTTGCTTCATTCCACATTTCTCAAACTTACTTGACCACATACTTTTTACATGAAATGTCTATTACCTTCTTTGGGAATACATTCTAGACTTTTAAGCTACACCAGTTGCTCTTTCTCTAGATGTAAAATAATGTAGTTATTCTCTGTTGATTACATTTTATATTAATCAGTGTTCTCCAGAAAAAAAGACCCCACCCCAAAATATATACATCTATGTTTTTTCTGTCTCTCTCCATATATATATACACACACATATATACATATACACACACACATATACACACATATATATACACACATATTTATGTATTCTATCTATCAACACACAAAGGACCCTGTCTTCCTTTCTCAGCCTTCCACTGCCTCTACATATATATATATATATGAGAGAGAGAGATCAATTGGCCAGGGAGGTTATGGAGGCTGGCACAACCAAAATCTGTATGGAGGGGCTGTCAAGCTGGAGACTCAGAAAGAGCCAATGTTGCAGTTCAAGTCTAAAGGTCATCAGGCTAAAGATGCAGGAAAGAGCTGATGGTGCAGTTCACGTTCAAATGCAGTCTGCTGCAGAATTTCCTCCTGCTCAGAGGAAGTAGGTCTTTATTCCATTCAGGTCTTCAACTGTTTGGATAAAGTCCACCTACATCATGGAGTGCAATCTGCTTTACTCAAAATCTACCAATTTAAATGTTAATCTCAACCAAGAACAGCCTCACAGAAACATCTAGAATAATGCTTGGGCAATGTCTAGGCACTGTTGTCCAGCCAACTTGATACATAAAATTAACCATCAGACTTTTCTTATAGGACAAGACAGAGACAGATAATCAATTTTTCCATTTTAAAAAGTAATGTTTTCTGGGTTTTATCGTAGGTGAATTTGGACATATGCATTTTTGTTGCTGCTAGTAAATCAGCAACCATGTAATCAACAACCTCCTCCCAATAATGATCATATTAATTAAAGGCTTTCCTGAAATAAATGTTAAAGATACAGTAGTCAGATAGGAAGAGTGACATGAGAATAGACCGAAAATGGGAACACATATGAAGTCAAGATAAAAAGAACAGAAAGAAAAAGATTAATAGACATTCACTGATGAGATACCCTAGGAAAACAGAGTAGGAACAGATGATAGTAACCTAAACTTTGCTGATGTGGGATGGCAGGGAGCAAGAACACTTAATAATGGTTTTTTTTGTTTTTTTTGTTTTTGTTTTTTGTTTTTTTTTTCCTGAGAGACGCTGTAATTGATCAGCATTTCATGCAAATGAATAATGTAGGTGAACCTTATCAGCGTGCTGGAAGCTTACAATTATTCAAATTACACAAAGCCATCAAATTTGTGCAAACCAAAACAACAGAAAGAGGCATTAATTCCCATTCTATCCCCTAGCATTCTAGGGTTTTACCCACATTTGTAATGGTAAGACACTTCAACCTTGAAATGAAACAGAGAACATGGTGTGGTAATTTAGTCACGTATTCACCATTTAATTGTTTTAAAGGTGATGTAGGCAAATGTACAACATTGAAGTATGCACATTTTTAGTGTACAGTCCAATTCTATTCATGTCTTGCATGATGGATTCAGAATTTCAGATCATTCTACCTAATAGAAAATGTGGTAATTAAGATCAGTTTAATAGTAGTGCTTTTGGAGGATTAAAAATGTTTAATTTGAATACCACATTTCCATTCTGAAAAGCTGGGGTTACTAGAAAGTGAATATACTGGCAATGAAACACCTCTGAAACAAATCATCATTCACAAACTGTATTTCTCTCTTTCCTGAGTATGAATCCATCTGTCAATCCACAAAGGATCCTGTCCTCCTCTCTCAGCCTTCCCCTGCCTCTGCATATACCTGTGACATCAATAGTTTAAGATAGTGGCTGCCCATCCTGGAACATCATTGGAGAGATAGGCTCTGCAGAATGAAGGCTTTTTGCTGAGTTAGACGTGAAATTCACAGCAAAAGGGTCCACCGGCTACTTTCTATTGAACGGAGTCCCATTTACAACATGACCACTGGGATTACCTCCCATGTGTTGCAATTGTGTCTCTTTTAAAGAAGTCAGGAAAATTACCTGATGGTAAATTCTGTCACAAGAGAGATATTAGGCTAAGGGGATGTCATGGTCTGGAAAATCCACTGTCACCAGCACACTGTAGGATCTAAAGAAAGTTATCAATTTTTTCTGTGCCCATATTTCTTCCTCTATAAAATAGATATAATGATCATGTATTGAGTTTGTAATATGTGTTGATCATTTTTAATGATTTACCTCTCTTAATCTTCACAATAACATTAGGAAGTAGGCATAATAATGTACCCATTCTTTCATTTGTAGAAGATATAACTGATGCTTAGAGATGTCAACTATTGCTCAGGTTCACACAGCCATGGAGGCAGGATTTAAAGCAAGCCCTTCATAGTACTTGACCTTAATTATAGCACTAACTCCCACTATGATAATTAGCACTCACCTGATAAGGCTGTTCTGGGGATGAATTTATATAATGTTTGTAAAATATGTAGCAAAAATACCTGAAAATAGATGCTAGCTTGAATACCTGGATACAGCAGCAATAACACATAACTTCTTAGGTAACCTTTTTTGTTTTTCAATTCCCTTCCAAAATTTCCCTTACTTTCCTTCAGTACTAATAAATCCAAAATCAGTACCATCTACCAGGTATCTATCCACGTAGTCAAAACCTTTTAATTATTCCCTAATTATTTTTTGAATGAATGTGTTGTCTCTACAGGTTCAGTTGCTTTAGGCAGTATGAGAGAGTCAAGGAGAAATAGGCTCTTAGAAGACCAGCCTGGATTCTTAGCTCTTCCACTGGACTTTCTCATTTCTAAAAAGGAAATAATACCTTTTCTTCCTCTGTCAGCACTAAAATAAAATCCAAATGAAAGCAAGAATATGAAAGACTTCATAAACACCAGTGGGTACAGAAATGTAAAGGTGATATTAACAGGAGTTATGACATCTTCTAATTTGTTTGTATCCATCCATTTTCAGTGTGTCTATCAACATAGCAACCAATAATTTTCAACTTGCAAATTTTACTGTTTAGGCTCTACTGTTAAGTGATACAATGAAAAGAGGATACATTCGCGTGTTATTTTTATGTGAATAAATTATAGACAATTGCCTGTATACTTGCTTTTTTTCTAGGACAAATGGTCTCGTCTTATTCATATTTAAACCAAAGTTTCAAATTTCTTTCTGGCAAGTATTTTGGCTCTAAAAGTTCATGTGAGATAAATAATTTATATGAAGGTTGGTTGATTGGTTTCAGATGATACTTAGGTTGGGATCTCTCAGAAGAAGACTTTGAAGCAGATATATGAAGGAGTGCTCTTGGGTTCAACATCTGTAGAAGAAGGGAAGGATGTAGGATTGGGCAGAGGAAAAAGTTGGCCTCAATCAGACTCAGGAAAGGTCTCAGCTGATCCCATGGGAACTCTACAGTAGTATAGCCCCTATTGACTCTAGCAGGGGAGAACAGATTGAATCTTTGTAACTACATGAATCAAGTTTGGATGCAGACTGCCCCAAGAAGAGGGCATGCCTTTAGGTAAGTAGCCTCTCTTCAAACAAAGCAATTCCCAGAATGGACTGACAGCCAGAAGCACTCTTAGCAGCTTGGGAATGATGTCCTTCAGTACCAAAAGGGGCACTGGGGAGCAATTTCAGCATTTACTGCAGATAGTAATGTATCTACTTTACCTCTCCTGACAAATGGCCATATAGACTCCAGGTAAGTTACTTTCTTGTTAGTCTCTCCACTCAAGTTTACTCAGAAATAACTCCTATTTTATTATTTGGCAGTTTATATTAAGCTGAAATCTAACTCCAGATTCATTAATCCTTGAATAGAGAAGTTTCTGAAGAAACTCTGCTAAAGAACTCAACCTGCCATCTGGAACAAAATGAGACAAATCCAATGCTTGGAGCTCATACATGTTTGCTAGAAGAATAAATGGTTGTGTGAAATACGAGTTTATGTAGCTAATGTTTACTGCACCAATCTTTACTCTCAGTCACAGTTACTTCACCCCTGCATAAGAATAAAAGCCATTTTTTTTTTTTACTGAATATTCATTACTTATTGCAATCTGTTCTAAGTGCATTGCATGAGTTAACTATCTTGATATCACAATAACCCTATAGGATGGGCAATATAAATCCCATTTTATAAATAAGGAAACAGGTTTAGAGAGGTTAAATAGTATACCAAAGTCACATGAATAGTAAGCAATGAAAAGTGGAGTACTCTCTTGCATCTTATAAGGGGAATGACAGTAAAAGCAGTTGGCATGGTTTCATCTGACATTCTATTACTTTCTTTGTCTCATGTATTAGTTTCCTGGCCTACCTAACAAAGCATCACAAACTAGGTAGCTTAAAACAACTGCAATTTATTATCTTATAGTTCTAGAGGCCAGAAGTCTGAAATCAATGTGTTAGCCAGATTGGTTCCTTCTGGAGCGCTCTGAGAAAGAGTGTGTTCCATATCATTCTCTTAAATTCTGGTGTTGCCAGCAGTCTTTGGCATTCCTTGACTTGTAGACACATCAATCTCTGCCTTCTTTATCACATAGTGCTCTCCTTGTGTGTTTGTCTCTATGTCTCTTCTCATTTTCTTATACGGACACTAGCATACCGGATTAAGAACCACTCCAATAAAGTATGACCTCATCTTAACTTGTGTACATCTGCAAAGACCCTGTTTCCAAACAAGTTCACATTCCCAGGCATCAAGAGTTAGGAATTCAGTGTATCTTTTTAGGAAACACAATTCAACCAGTGCCACATAATTTTCAAGGAGATAATTATTGGATAAAACAAATCCAATCAACGAATATTTCTTATGTTGCTGCTGATATGGTTTCCATGTTTGCCCTCTCCAAATCTCATGCTGAAATATGAATTCTAAGTTTGGAAGTGGGTTCTAGTGGGAGGTGATTGAATCATGGGGGTGGACGCCTCATGAATGGCTTAGTGTCATCCCCTTGGTGATGAGTGAGCTCTCGCTCAGTTAGTTACCATGAGATCCAGTTGTTCAAGAGTCTGGGAACTCCGTCTTCTCTCTTGCTCCTGCTCTCACCATCTATATGCCTGTTCCCTTTTTGCCTTCCCCCATGACTGTAGTAAGCATCCTCAGGCCCTCACCAGAAACAGATGTTGGCACGGTGTTTCCTGCACAGTCTGTAGAATCATAAGCCAAAATAAACCATGTTTCTTTATCAACTACTCAGTCTCAGATATTTGTTTATAGCAATGCAAATAGCAGCACTATTCACAATGTGTCTATTGTTGTGCTAGTTACTGGAGGTGGAGTAGGTAATAAGACAGATTATCTGCCAATCAATCGGAGAGTCAAAAATATTTATTTAGCAGGTAGTATTAATCAGGCCCAGGTCCCAGAGCTAAGACTATTGTAATGAACAGGACAAAGTCATATTACCAAATATAATTTCAGAGACTAAAATGTGCTATGAAAAAAAAAAAAAGTAAGCAAGGAGCTATAAGAAAGAGTGACTAGGGGAGGTTGGGCAATTTTATCCAGAAAGTCAGGAAAGTCATTCCTGGGAGGGAATTTAAACTGGGAGGGATATTGAAACTGAGAACTGAGTGACTACAAAGAGGCAACCATTCAAAGATCTGGAAGCAGAGAATCCAAGTAGAAGGGTAGCCAAGAGCAAGGGCCATCACTGGGAATAAATGTAGAATGTTCCAGAAAGAGAGTGAAAGTCAATCTTCCTGAAGTGTATAAACCAAAGGAAAAATAAAAAGAAACATGTTAGAGAAATAAGTGGGTAAGGGGTTTGACCTTTATCATCAAACTATCTTGAAGATTTATTAAGAAGCATGATTCGAATATAAAAGTTTTATGAATGTGTGCTCCATAGGATAGACTGTAGAGGGATAAGAAAAGAATCAGAAAGCCCACTTAGGTGGCTATTCTATAAATCCAAACAAAAAATGACGACACTTTGAACCAGGGGTGTAGTGGTGGGATTGGTGAGAAGAAACCAATTGGAAGGCAGATATAGAAGTATTTTTGAAATGGAGATGATGGAGCTTTCTCATGAGAGTTTGATTTAAAAAAAAATCAAGAGCTTACAGTGTAATGGGAGGCATCACTGAAAGGGGTAATTGCAATTCATTGTTATGAATGCTACAGTAAGAATAAATCCAAATAGAATTCTCAAAACTGTTTGGGAAAAGTTAAAGCCTAGAGTTTCCTCAAGACTGGTGGGGATGTATTTTTCACAGCTGATATTTTGTCCTGTCTCATTTCAAAGGCTGGTGTGCTTGTGAGAAACACAGGGTACATATGGTTTTCTGCACAGAGAGAACCCACATCACAACACTGTATGTTTTGGCAAAGGCTCTTGTGTTATTTCTCCTGAATGTAATGTCTGTGTGTAGTACTGGGTAGCCATTTGATGAGTGGAGGTAGGGTTGGAAGCAGGACATGACATTTACCACAAGTATCTTTCTCTGATCCCTCAGGAAAAATATAAGGCAATGATGTACTAGTCTTGAAAGAAGTCCTATATGAGAACATAATATACAGACACATAGTCCATCCAAGGACAGTCTCTCTAGATATTGTGTGCTAAAGAACTCCGGATTTCTACTGTACTAACAAAATTTCTCTCAGAATGCGTATTGGACTTGCAGTGGAACTTGCATGACTTCATAAACCCCCCCCCCCAATCACATTTCCATAGACAGCATCATCTATATTAGCAAATAACAAAACTATCAGTAGCACAGACTAAAATTATAATTGCTCTGTATTAATCACATTAAGGCAGGAACGTATTTATGATTGCCAGATAGCTATACAACTTCCTATAATAACTATGAAAATGTGGTATCTTTTTTTTTCATTTTATTTTGTTTAATTATACTTCAAGTTCTGGGATACATGTGCAGAACGTGCAGGTTTGTTACATGGGTATACATATGCCATGGTGGTTTGCTGCACCCATCAACCCATCATCTACATTAGGTATTTCTCCTAATGCTACCCCTCCCCTTCCTCCCCACGCCCTGAGAGGCCCGGGTGTGTGATGCTCCCCTCCCTGTGCTCATATATTCTCATTGTTCCACTCCCACTTATGAATGAGAACATACGGTGTTTGGTTTTCTGTTTCTGTGTTAGTTTGCTGAGAATGATAGCCAACAAACATAAGAAAAACAGCTCATCATCACTGGTCATTAGAGAAATGCAAATCAAAACCACATGAGATATCATCTCACACCAATTAGAATGGCGATCATCAAAAAGTCAGGAAACAACAGTTGCTGCAGAGGATGTGGAGAAATAGGAATGCTTTTCCACTATTGGTAGGAGTGTAAATTAGTTCAATCATTGTGGAAGACAGTGTGGCGATTCCTCAAGGATCTAGAACTAGAAATACCATTTGACCCAGCAATCCCATTACTGGGTGTATAACCAAAGGATTATAAATCATTCTATAAAGACACATGTACAAGTATGTTTATTGCAGCACTATTCACAATAGGAAAGACTTGGAACTAACCCAAATTCCTATCAATGATAGACTGGATAAATAAAATGTGGCAAATACACACCATGGAATACTATGCATCCATAAAAAAGAATGAATTCATGTCCTTCACAGGGACATGGATGAAACTGGAAAATATGTTATCTTTGAAACAAGTCATGACCTCTTGGAACTCTGCCTGAAATTTAATTTGTTGTCACCGTTTGGGATAGTGACTTAAATGCCACTATCCACTGCCTAATCATTGATTAGGAAGCAAGATTTAAAATCAATATTTCCATAATCAAGTGCGCTTTCCCATAAATACAAAACATCTAAATAAAATATTCAGCATAAATATTGGCTAAAGTAAGCTCTAAAGAAAAGGTATAGGAAAAAAGATAAAATGGTTCAAGATTCAAAGAATTACAATTGTGTAGGCAAAGACTAGTACATTTACGTTACTCTCAACCGTGTGTGTGTGTGTGTGTGTGTGTCTATGAACTTCTGATAGTCTCTCAAAATGTATTTCCATATCCTGATTTCAACTTTTTAAGTTAATAAGCCTTTCAGTGTTGTGCTGAGGAGCTAGTGGTATTTGAAAGCTTGATGCATATCTCCTTTGAGACGCTTTTTAAATAGTTATTCAACCTTTAATTGAGTTAAAAGTAGTTACCACTTTTGGCATATGAATTATTTGCCCATTTTGTTAACTTCTACTTCCACCGTCTGTTTCTGAGAAATGATCATCTCTCTTTTTATAATGTGGATATTAATTTTAAAGATATTGCCACCTAATTTTAAAGATACTAAACTCTGCTGCCACGAAACTTTTAACACATTCTGAGAAAATAGTATAGCAACCATTTTAAGGGAAACCAGAAAGTACCTTCCCTCAAAACAGCAACTAATTTTCCCAGTGGAGATCACTCGTTCTGTACAGTCCAGAATAAAAATTAAGATCATCATAAATAGGCATTCTAGGCGTCCTAAGTCTTGATGAGTGAGAGGGGATAAAATACTAGAAAAAAAAAGTGAAAAGAAATGTTATGTGAAAAACCCGAAAGCCTACTCTGAGGCACTGCAGTTGTTAAAAGTGAAAGAAATTCTACCAAATCATGTATAGTTTTTTCTTTTCTTTAACATTTTTTTAAAGAATACTCAAGACTTAGTTCAGTGAAACATTGATTGAATTGTAGAATCTTGAAAGTGAATATAGCCAATCAGAATAACCAAATTTTCCTAGAATATCAGATTCCAATATTAATGCATAGTTAAAACCAAATGCAGTCATCAGCCTTCATTCCCCACAACTATGCTGAAAAGAGAAGGCTGTGAGTGTGAGCTGGGAGGAATGAGGACATGGGAGCATAGGGGAGGTCATCTGAATAAATCACAACTCATTAAGCACCACCATTACAAATAAATCATTGTTGTTCTGTCACTATGTACTTTCCTGTTAAATTAGCTCCTAGATATTGTATCATGTCTAATCTCTTTCTGCAGGGGCTGGTGCTGTATGCTTTTGGATAGTAGATGGAGGAAAACAAGAAAAAGTGGTTATGGTGCAGTAGTTATCTGGTAAGTTTTTTGAGAGAACACCACTTGGGAAACATTGATTTCCACATTGTTATCTCCTGCTGTACACTACTGTGTATAACTGGTGTGTAGTGCATTAAATAAAACATCGATATTCTGAACTGAGTTTCACATTCATGACCAATAATAAGATTAACTGTTGTGGTTTTTTATATATGCTTCAAAAAAACATGTCTATATAGATCATTAGTGTACAATAGCATCATTCAGAAATTTTTGAGAAAATGTAGCATTTTTATGTCAATTAAAAGATTTTTCTGACAGGATTCACTTTCAAGTAATTTAGTGTTCCTGAGTTCTGGGTGCTGTTATCTTTTCAGTAACAATTAGGCAAAAATGCAGTAATTGTAATTGCATCATGGATAAATTTATTATAGGTTGCATGTTGAATTGGTGCTTTCCACTGCAGATTTTATTTTTTGTTTGGAATTACTCATTAGATATAATTATTGAGGGACATAATTAGAATTGTGCTGCCTTCTGGTGTTTAGGGGCATTAACTATTACTGTTGTTTTTTTAAATGTTTTTATAATTTGCATTTATTTCAATGTGTACGTAGCTAAGCATCTTTTTATATGTTATAGAACACTGATAGAAAAAGTGACTTTCATTTCATGAGGAAAGTTTAGCTTATTATGATGATACTCATGTGTAAAAAAGGATTAGGTAAAATGTAGAGTAAGGAAAATCATCATGCCAATCACATAAATTTAATGAAAAAAAAAAACAGCTTTATTTTTTAGCATTGTAAAAGAAAAATTCTAATAGTTATTTGATTTCTTATATTACCTGTACCATGTACAAGTATTTGTGTGCATTCATTGAAGTGTACATGGGCTTTCATTTTGCAAATCAGGCAAAAAATGTATTTTGTTGAAGTGGAAAGGGATATGAGTGGAGGGAAATGTGTACCTGTTGTTCCATCAAACCCTCTGATATGTTGTTTTTGATCATTTAGTGTTAGAGAAGCTTTTTGTTTTTTTGATGAACAACCTTGGAAAGTTGTGAATAACACATTTTGTTTTAGAGTCCAAATGACAAAAACTAGTAAAGAGTTTGAAAAAGGCAATTCTCACCACCTATGCTCAAAACAGTGTTGTGGCTTTGATAGTATTGAGAGGCAGTCTTCTTCGTACATGTTGTTACCATAAGTAGCAGCAATAAACAGGCTCTTCAAGTGACTTTTTGGGCATTATGTTTCAAAAGGGAGAGTCAGAGCAGAAGCAGAACACAATAGGTACTACAGGTGTACCATAGTTGACGGTTTGGGTTGCAAACACACCTGAAGCATCCTTTGGGGGAATTTCCTGATAACCATGTGGAAATCATCAATAGCCTCATGGTTTCACATGCACAAGTAGCAGCAAGAATAGAGACATTAGTTTATTAATTTTATTGTGGGTTGATTTGTACCCATCAGATGGTATGTTCCATTATTGGGGGTTGTACATTTTAAAGCCTATTATAGTTTTAATCTCATGGCTCTAGACATAGTCAGAACAAAGGTGAACCCCCCAAATATTATCACTGTGTTAGGATACTAGTTGTTAGCTCTTTCCCTCACTTGTCATATATAGATTTGTTTCTCACTTAAGTGCAGGTTGAATGTCTAACATTTTGAGCTAGACGACCTAGAGCCATGACTTTCATGTTTAGTGCAACAGAAGAAGGGAAAGATAGAGGAGACACCCCACTCCTGGAATCGAACTTTGTATTAGTCAGAGCTCTCCAGAAAAACAGACTAATAAGATACACACACACACACACACCCATGCACACGTGCACGTGCACACACACACATATATGACAGAGAGATTATTAGAAATTTGCTCACATGATTATAGAGGTGGGCAAATCCCAAATATTTGGAGGTGAGTCAACAAGCTAGAGACCCAGAAAAGCCAATGGTGTAGTTTCAGTTCAAAGGCCAGAAAAAAGCCAATGTCCCAGTTCAAAAGTAGGCAGAGAGAATTCTCCCTTACTTGAAGGAGAGTCAACATTTTTGTTCTATTCATGCCTTCAATTTATTGAGTGAGATCCACTCACATTACTCAGTCTATGGATTTAAATGTTAATCTCATTCAAAAATACTCTTACAAAAATACCCATAATAATGTGTGTTCAAATATCTGAGCATTCTGTGGCCCAGTCAAGTTGACAAAAGTAAACGATCGTGAGTCCACCTCTTGTCAACTGGGCACTCATATTCATCTCTGTAACTCATACTTAACCTCCAAATAAAGACAATAACCAGGTCATAATTTTGCTTAACATGATACGACTATCCTGCATAACACTGAAAATGTACTAATCCCTTCCCCAGAAGTGGAGATAAAGTGTTTCTGTGGTGTTCACTTTTCTTTTTGATATCTCATATCCTATAACTTAAGTACTATGATGTAAAGCTAAACATACTGAAATACTATGATATAAAGTCAGTATATCATATGTTACATGATAAGGGAATAGAAGAGGAAAGAAAATAGATACTTGTTTAGTATACACACACATACACACACGTACATATTCTCAACAAAATAAGGAAGAAATGCTCATAACAATTACAGTCCTTATTTACTTAATTGATGAGTTGAGCAGAGCTTGTATTTATAACTCCCTTGTACCACCATCCATTCTGCATTCCCTTTGCCTTCAGCAAGGTTCTTCACCTCGTGAGGCAATTTGAACCTTCATTCCTGAAGGGTATGGTAGATGGTTCTGGGAAATACAGAGAAGCACATTGAATGCTTGGTGACTCCTAAACATCTTAATACAATAGCTAAGCTTTTAAAATTTAAAAGAAGATGTATAAGACTATGAAAATCAATTTCCCCAAAGCTAGAAAACTAACAGACACTTTTACTTTGAACCATATGAGGGAGTTTTTATTTGGGGATTGATCATCTGTTATTTGTCTAAGTGATAGAAACAAACAAAAAACATTGTTTTTATGCCTCAGTTCTGGACAACTCTCTTGTTGATCTCCCTTCTTCCCATGGTCTATCCACACTGACCATTTCCTTAGGGATTCTAAGTCATTTTCACAATAGAGTATGTATTAATTAACTATAAAGTGAGCCAGGCTATTCATTAAGCAAAAGCTGAAAGTTCACTGTAGATTCTGCTCTCATGTAGTCATTTCTGAGGTGTAAAAACCCCTTTACCAAATCTTTATCTTCCAGTAAAAGCACCTTTGTAGATTAAGCATACAAAAAATTGTACTACATGGAGTTTTTTTCATCATTTACCCACAGAGTATGGTGTTGCTATTCCATCTCCCTAGCCAAAGCATTTATTAGACAGAAATATAATTGTAGAAATTAGGCTGAATTTAACTGTAGAGAGTCTTCCTCCCATGAACCTTGTTGTCTACTCAAGACTAAGCCAAGCACTGGGCAGCCTTGAAGATTTCTTCTTTATCTTCTCCCCAAAGCAAATACAATTAAATAATAGTAATAATAATTCCAATACTACTACTAATAACAAGTATATTGAATAGCCACAGTTGAGAAAGAATAGATGGGAATCACAAAAGAAAGGAAGGAAGAAAGAAAG
This sequence comes from Theropithecus gelada, assembly GCF_003255815.1. Classification (NCBI taxonomy): domain Eukaryota; kingdom Metazoa; phylum Chordata; class Mammalia; order Primates; family Cercopithecidae; genus Theropithecus; species Theropithecus gelada. The sequence goes on along the minus strand of NC_037679.1, from coordinate 50,979,036 downwards.
GGGAAAAAGTAGGAATCATATGGCCAAAAGAAGAAAAACTAAGGGGAGAATTTTACTACCAATTAGTTAAGTGGTTTCCAAGGTCTATGGTTTGAGTATAGTTTGTTTGCTCAAAACTCATGTTGAAATTGATTGCCATTGTGAGAGTGTTAGGAGGTACAGCCTTAAAAGGGGCAATTCAGTCATTAAGAAGATTAATGCATTTCTCTCAGGAGTAGGTTAATTCTTACGGGAATGGGTTAGTTATCTCAAGAGTGGATTCCAGTAAAAGCAAGTCTGGCTTTCTCATGTTTCCTTTCACCTTGTGATTCCTCTGCTTTTCCAACATGTTGTGGTGCAGCTTGAGACCCTTGCCAGGTGTGGTCACCCAGTCTTGAACTTCCTAGCCTTCAGAAACATGAGCTAAATAAACCTCCCTTCTTAATAAATTACTCAGTCTGTGGTATAGTCAGCCCCTCAGCAGTTTCACATGTGCAGATTCAACCAATCACAGACTAAATCCTGCAAATATGGAGGGCTGATTGTACTATGCCATTTTATATAGAGGACTTGTGCATACTTGGATTTAGGTATCTTTGGAGGGTTCTGGAACTAATCCTCCAAAGATGTGGAGGGCTTACTGTATTTTTTATAGCAAAATAAATTGTACTAAGATACTAGGTATTTCTTTTTGTTTTTTTCTCTTTTATTATTTATTTATTTATTTATTATTTATTTTTTGGATATGGAATCTCACTCTGTTGCCCAGACTGGAGTACAGTGGCAGACTCTTGGCTCACTACAAACTCCACCTCCCAGGTTCAAGTGATTCTCCAGCCTCAAATACCCGAGTAGCTGGGATTACAGGCACCCATCACCACACCCGGCTAATTTTTGCATTTTTAGTAGAGACGGTGTTTTGCCATGTTGGCCAGGCTGGTCTCAAACTCCTGGCCTTAGGTGATCTGCTCCATCTTGACCTCCCAAATTGCTGGAATTACAAGCTTGAGCCACTGCGCCTGGCCAGGTATTTCTTTACCTTTCTCTTCTCCAATAGTCTGACTGCAGCATTGATTTTCTAGTCTGCATCTTTTTACAGATATCAAAAATGCTGATTAGCTGTAATCAATTAAAACAGAAAATTCATCTTATGTTTGCCATTATGTGGCTAAAATTAACGAACTGATTCTCTTACATAACTTTTTTCTGCTAAGTACTCTTATAATCAAGATCAGATGGCCTTGACTTGATTAACATATAAGAACAATGTAGTGTCCATCACAACTTACTCAAATAATGTGTCTAGTGGCGAGTGTGAAGTGGTTGCCTGGTTCTTATTTACTTCATATTCTGTAGTTAAGCAAACCCAGGGTTATATACCTGTATGTGTATATATTTGCTGATATGTATGTTGTATGTGCAGAGTTCAATAAAAAGTAAGATTAAAAGCTAGGGATTGGACACAATCAAATCTCCAATTAAGTTTTCCCACTCAGCTTTTATTTTCACGTAGCTGCCTTCAGACTTTGCTCTGAAACAATGTGCTTGATATCACTATTTTGTAACAATAAAAACTTTCGGTCGACATGTTAGGGATATGGATGTTTCTCCTCATACTCTACTTATCTGCTTTGATGTTTCTGACTCCTTCCTTAGATAGGATTTCTTGTTATTTCCTTTTTCTTGATCAAAGAAATGTCACAAAGCTCAGGGATTTCACATCTTAGTGCACAGAAAATTCAAGAGTATGAAGCTCAGGAAAATTTTAAAGAGACATCTGAATAATGCAACTCTCTGTGGGTTGGTGTTTCTTGCAACTTTACATTATAACATAGAGATGATGTAACTGAGACCAGGTCCAGAAATCGCAATGTATTTCTTTGGTTTTATATAGTTAACAAAAATCACTCATATGTATCAGCTCACGTTGTATTTGCAGCAATCCCCCACCCCCCAAAAAAGTGGTGTAGATATTTTAATTTTAATCATCAATAAAATCACGATTAAGATTTTAAATAATTTTGGAATTTAAAATTTTAGCAATGGATATGCAATTATAAATTATCTAATCTAGTGCTATTTCAAACAATGCTGGTCTAAGTTTATTCAGGTGGAACGGAGCAGAACTGGGACTCTGATGTTTCCAGTCAGAGTTTTTGAGAGAGAATGGAAACTCAACACTGGAAAACCAGACATATACATGAGGTTCAAAGGACTATAGTGAGATAATAAATGTGTAATAGAGGTAGTGATCAGAGTGATCTGGTAATAAGACAAGAGAGGCTCAAACAAGCAGAAGGATCCTGGTTATTGTGGAAAGGTAGTAGGGGCTATGAACTGAGAGTGTGCTAAGTCAGTAGGTCACTTTGGTACAAAGCTTCAGGGTCAGAGCAGACAAGGCTGTCTCTGTATATTGAATTTTATCAGGAAGAGAACTTCATCATCAGATTCACTTTGTTAAATCAATGTTTGACCCTGACTGACTCCAAAGAGCTAAAAGATGACAATTGGGAAAGAAGTCATAGTGGTGATTCACAGACAGAATTTGTATAAAAAGAGTCACAGATTCCACCAGTTCATAGGCAATATTTAATACCAAGGTGGCAACAGGCACTGACAAAGTGCTGGAACACTGGTCACTCAGGTATGACCTTGGGGAATTGACTCACATAGGATGACTATAAGAGAAAACTGTTTTTTCTGTACTTACTCACAGAACGCTTCTGACACCAAATGTGTATGTAGCATTTTTCCTCACCAACCAATTCACTAGCTCTCAGAGGACAGCAACCTAGGTGTGCTACAAATTAACTTAATTCTCAGACTAACTACCCGGAGTTAGTGTAGACCCCACAGATTAAGGGCCCAGCCTTCAGTAGACAGCCTCCCACTTCAGATGCCAGTCTCAGCTACTGGGTACCTAGGTTATCCAAAACTTCTGTCTGACTTGCCTACGAATCAGAGGTTCCTGTAACTCCCTCCTCATGTTTGATAATCTGCTAGAACAGCTCAATGAACCCAGGGAAAGGTTACTTACTATTGCTGGTGTGTTAAAAAGAATAAGTTAAAGGATTGAAATGGACAACCAGATGAAGAGATAATAAGCCGTGAAGTCTGGACAGGTCCTGGGTACGGGAGCCTCCATCCCTGTGGAGTCGAGGATGTACCGCCTGCCCGGCATGTGCAAGAGTTCCTGCTCACCAACCCAGAAGCTATCTAAACACCATAGTTTAAGGTTTTAATAGAGGCTTCGTTATATAAGCTCAGTTGATTAAATCATTGGTCACTGATGATTGAGTTCAATCTCCAGCCCCCCGCCCAACCCCAGAGGTTGGGGGTGTGGTGAGGCTGAAAGTCCCAACCCTCTCATCATGTTGGTTCCCCTGGAAACCAGCTGCCCAACTTTAGGGGCTTTTCAAAATGTCACCTTATTAACATCAACTCAGCTGAGGTTGAGAGGAGGCTTGTTGTGAATAACAAAAGACACTCTTTTCACCTGTATCACTCCGAAGTGGCCCCTGAGGTACATTTTAGAATCCCTCACGTTCTGCAGAGCATTGCTTGCAGATTAGATGACTTCTGATCACTTTCAGGAAACACTTTCACTGCTAAAAACACTAGGAGTCTGTGGTTCTAGATGCAGACAGACTTGGACATTTGATTAACCAGGGTAGAGGAGTATGCCATTACTAATGCTTATAACGTTTTTTCATGGTTTCCTAAATAACAATTTTACAGAGAAATAGATTCCAGTCCTCATCTAGCTTTTATTGTACTCTTAAGTTTAGGAACACAATAGGAATGAGGGCAAAATATATGTGAAAGCTACAATTCCCTCTTCTCAGGGTAAGGTAATGCATTGACTCCTACGGAGGTCTAATCCTGTCCTCTAGATAGCCAGAGGAATTGAATATTGGCAGTATAAGCAGAATCTGCTATCACATCAGTTACGGCTTTCTGCACATGGAAAAACTAAGTAGAGTGGACAACACAGCTGCATTTCATTCGCAGTTTGGCTATTGAGATCCTGGCTGCAGTATCTTGGGTGTATCACTTGACATAATGATTGGCATGGCATGTAGCATGCTACTTGGAGACTCCGAAGACCTAGAATCTTCAGCTCAGGTTTGTCAGTTCTGAGTTTTTGACCTTGGGCATACTAGATTGGTTGGGAGAATACATGAAATAAATGGCAGCACCAGCCGTATTACCAGCATATAAATGGCATCTAAAAATGATAGGTACAAGGAAAACAGCAGCAACCATAGTACTAATAAAATTTGTTCTCTGGGATTAGTCTTTTCATCAGCAAAATTATAATAATAAAATATCTAATAAATCCTTTTCTGGATGTGAAGAATCTTTTATTTCTATCCAGAAAGCTTTGGTATCTCACTGGAGCTGGTATCACATATTTGGGGACAGGGGTGTAGCAATAGAGTCCAATAAGTTCTTTTGGGCTCAATCTCAAAGAGCTCTATAAGACTAATTTTGTCATCAACTTCTGTGTAGGTGGAGTAGGAAAACTAAGATAGGATTACTTACTATATATACTGTCGGGGCAGCATTTTAATATTACTGGAGACAAATATTCCTGCCTGAGATGATAATATTAGTTATTGGTGAAGGGTAGGAATCCTTTCTTTGCTGCTGACATAATAAATGGGTGATACCAAGCCTCAGAGGGTACACACTTTCGTGGTGCATCAATATTTTCTTGCTTTTGCTGTTACTGACAGGAAATATATAATTGGTCTTTATTCATTCATGAAGTCCTATCATTTGCAATATTTCAGATTTCAATAAAATATATTTGATTAATAGGGAAAAACTAGACTTTGAGGGGACCACATAATGGATCATCCATGATGTGGAATCAGAATATTTTCTAGCAAAATGTAATAGAGCCCTTCTGAATAAGCTCAAACTAGGAAGAAACAATATTAGATGATATTAAATATTGCAGTGGAGTTTGGGACACTAAGGTTGATTGGGCTATTTGTTTTGTGATGTTCCCAAGGGTTATTTTGTTGAGAGTTTGCCATTAAGTGGTCTAATTGTGTCAGTGGATGGGGGTCTTTTCAATTTGCCTAATTTCCTCAAGGGACTGCAGCTGCTAATTTGGTGATTAATTATCCATATTACACATTGTTTATTTGACCATGCCTAGATTAATTTCTTTTTCCTAGCAAATCACATTTAGATATGAATTTGCATATCTTGATTACATTTTAATGTCTTGGCTATCATTGTCTCTTCCCTGGACACCTCATGAGATTACAGAAGAGTGCTCAAGCAGAGAATGACGGAATGTCTTAAATGACATTGCACATCAGTGGATAGATAATGCACATGACTTATTTTTAGTGAAGAATGTGTTCTTTCATAATCAAGTGAGTTATAACATCTAATGTACAATGTATTTTGTGTTTCTACCATTTCCATTTTACTATTACCAATGAATTTCAAAAATAGCCTTTATTAACATTCAGAATGTTGCTATACATATGTTTATCTCTTTAGAGGTCCAAGTATTTTATTTCTATTAATCTGTAATCTTACATTCTGTTGTTAAATACTTGCAAGCTGGGTCAATATTCAAGGTCTCTAATCAGTTAATCTCCCACTCAATGTTTTCCAGGCTGGAGTCTAGTGACGCTATACCATAAATTTCTTGCAGTCAGAGACTGTGTCTCAATTTATCTTTTATTTTATTTATCTAAGAGTGTTCTTACTGTTCTGATTTTTTAAAAGTATGTAGTAATTAATATTCATAGGTATACTTTATTGAGTGCTACCTAGGTTCTAGATAGTGTTAGGGACTTTACTTGTATCATCTCCTTTAATTGTTGAACCATCTTATAAGAAAAAATATTACTTACTTTGTTTTATGGTGAGACAATGAGTTCTAGAGAGAGTCAGAAATTTGTTCAAGATAATATAATTAGAAAATAGTGGAGCCAAAATTAGAAACCATCTAATAGTAAAACCTGTGCTGTTAACCAACTGTATGGATGCAGAGTGCTAAGTGATAAACACTCAATCTATAATAAATGAATGCCCTTAATCAACTGAACTGGCATAGAATGGGCAAATTAGTGCTCTTAACTGTGAGTGAAGGCTCTTCATCAACTTATATGCACATAGAATGTTGAGTAAATAGATAAATGAATGAATGAATGATAGAATATTATTCTTCTATACCATAGATACAATCATACAAAGAACTTCTATTTTAATCCATCCAAATGTCAAGGTAGGAACAGACAGGGTTAAGTTGTTAGGCTTGAAATAATGCGTATGTTGTGGTCAGACTGCTGGGATGGAATACAGGTATTGTTCATCTCTTCCTCTGTGTTACATTCCCCATAGCCCACTTGTGGATGGAACATAGAAACTGACTTACTCAAACAATCTGCATAAAATGTGGCCTTTAGCCAGCATTTTAGCTTTGATGCTGTCGAGTAAAGAACAGCAACTATTGAAGAACCTTGCTGCTAAATAGGAGGAGGAACCTTATGATACACTAAACTGCTGCTCTCTTGTTTCCAGAAGAGGTATGCTTCAGGCATCTGAAAGCTCTTTCCCACCTGTCCAACAGTGCTAGGGCTGCATAAGTTGGCCTTAGTGGCAAACTTAAACACTTTATCATGGCAGCTTGCGCCATGTCCTGGCCATGCTAGAATGTTGGGCAAACTTCTTAACTTCTCTTTCAGTTTCCTCATCTATACAATAGGAATAATCATATTATTAATATGTTTTAATACATTATATATACAATTATATATCTCTACATAATTAATTTATCACTGATGCCACATACAAGGTTTCGAAAAAAGAAAAAAATTAATCAGTGGTGATTTAAGTAAAATATTAATGAATAGTAAAAATAAAAGTAATGTTAATATTATAGAGTTATTCTAACAAATAAATGTTACTGCTTATCAATTCTTTGGACCTTTGTCAAGTACTAAATATGTTTGGTATCAATATTATAATAATTTTATGAAGATGTGATCTTATCTGTATTTTACAAGTGAAGAAACCGAAGACCAAACAGAGAATTTACTTTAAGGGCACATACCATGCATATGTATGTGTATATGTATATGCAAATATGCATCTACACACATATATATGCACATAGTTTCCTCTTTCCTTCTGTTACTCTGGAGAACCTAATACAATACCCTAAATATTATGATAGAGAAGAATCTAAAGTTCCAGACACATGCTGTGAGTATTTTGGAATATTCAGGTAAATATTAATTTTGCGTTTTCAGAAAAGTCGTACCTTCTAAACTAGCTAAATGAATGCACTTCTGCTTCTAACTTTTAAAAACACATTGTTGAAAGAATTCCACATTAATGTTGGCATCTATACAGATTTTCTTAGAGCATTTTGTAAATGAGGAGTCTCACAATCATCCTACTTCTTCCATGCATTTCCTGGGCATATTGGCAAGTAGCATTAAGTTGATGAGGGAGAAGGAAGCCAAGAAATTATCTCAGTCATCTAATGAGCTAGTGAAATACCTAAGCTCATAGTCACAAACTGGGTTTATCACTGTTCTATAAAAACCCCTCAATATTTTCTGACTTATTGAATATAATTAAAAGATAATTATGAGTGGTGAAGAGAAGCTTAAAGTAATATTTTAGTTAATTTGGGAATAAGGAATGACATGACATTTCTCAATAAGAAAAACATTGCCCTTTATATCCTGAGAAGCATTTCTTTCTCTTCACCTCTGTCTTTGAATTTTCAAATTTTATTATCTACTTTCCTCTTTTAAATAGTATTCTTATAGAGATCTGTGCCAGTTCGGTCACATATGAAAGGTGAGAAAATATATTTTCTTCCTGAGTATTTGTGAAGACCAAATTCAAAAGATACGTGGCACTGTGTGGGTGTGGATATACTTTAAATCATGTGATGGATTTCCCAATGGATGATGATAGAAAGGATCATGAATTGAGAGTCATAGACAGGGGTTTAAGCCTTATTCTGCCACTGATAAGTATGTACCCTTACACAAGGTAAATCACCTGATTGATCTTCAGTTTCTTCACTTATAAAATAGAGATAAGGACAGGTCTTCGTAAGTTTACTATAAAGACACAATAAAGTTATCATGTGAAAATATTCTGTAATCACTAAAGCATAAATAAAATAAATAAAATGTGATGCCTTTACTTTCTTAATAAACTTCCTTTCACTTAAAGTAAAACTGTATAAAGCAATTGTACAAAATGAATTGAAATCATGTGCAGTACATGGCTTTGGAACTGATTGACTCTAAGTGAATATCGTCTCTACTCCACCTCTGTTTATATTTAGAAGCTTAACCCCTTTGAACATTAATGTTCTTATCTAAAAATGGAGAGTTTTAGCAAGGACTAAAATAAAAATGTATATAAAAGCATAATAAAAGTGCATGCAAAAGCATTATGTATATAACATTGGGTGTAGAGTAGGTATCTCCCCAACGATTTCTTTCCTCCCTATTCTCTCTCTCACCTCATCCTTCTTTTCTCTTCTTCCTCTCTCCTTCCCTTCCTCCTTCCTTTCTTGTTTTCTTCCTTCTTTCACTCCTCCCTTTGTTTCCTCTTTCATTCTCCCCTTTACTCCTACTTCCTCCTTCTTCCCTTTCCCTCCCTCCATCCCTCCCTCCCTCCCTTGCTCCCTCCCTCCCTTCCTTCCCTCCTTCCTTCCTTCCTTCCTCCCTCCCTCCCTCCCTCCCTCCCTTCTATGCCTCCCTTTCTTTCCTTCCATCATCTCTTCACAAAGCTATAACTGTGTATCAAGACCAATCTCTACTCTCAATAGTTTCTTACTTAATATTTGTCCATTTTTACTCTACGTCTCTGAAAACTGTGTTTGTTTGTTTGTTTGTTTTCTCAAACACCTCTTAACCATTTTCTCAGACTGCATTGTTACTTTTTCAGATACTCTCACCATTTACCATGAATTCCATTCACTCTACAGACTCCAGATGTACTCGGCTTTCCAACATCTACTCTACCAATCCCTACCCTCCAGTACCAGGACGTTCAGAATAGCTGAAGGATGTCACAAAATTATGATGTAGTATTCTCTATGTTTTTCTTAAGTTGTAACTTCACTTAAGTTTCATAGGTACTTAGTAATTTTTGTATACTTCTTGCTGCAAGAATCATGGTGACTGTTTCAAGGATCTTACAATTTGCTTTTGCCATTTAGTATAGTCTACCTTATGTTTTATGTATGTGTGTTTGTATGTGTATAATTTCAGACTATATCCTAGAGCTTGGTCCTAAGTTTTAAAAAATTTTTACAGCCTCTAAGTCCATATTTATTTAACAAATATTTATTGAATAAATTTTGTGTTAGACATGTTATAAGCATAAAGAATTAAGCATTACCTCAAATGAGCACAGTCTTGTTCTCATGGAACTTATAGTCTATCAAAGGATAGATAAAAATACATAAACAGGTAAATAATAAAGGTAATAGTGGATAGTTGCTAAGTTATTTGTCCTCTCAAGAATATGGTTTCTGCTTTAAAAGGTGGTCAAAACTAGATCTTTTCTCTGAGCCTTTGGAGCTGTTTTAGGGATGATATGGCTATATTTGGCAATGCCTGGATATCCTATAAGATTACTAACATTAATGACAATAAAAGTGGAAAGAATCCTTGATTACATGCCAGGGCCCTCAGTTCTAGCCATACTTAAGCGTAAATTATATAGAATCAATTTATGTCTCTTAGCCTAATGACCTCCCCTGTAAAATGAAGGAGTTAGTCTGGACGATTATACAGGCTCCCTTTAGGTTAGTACAGTATGTTTCTAAGATCCCTGATGTCGCTGTTCCTAACTATAGCTCCCAATTGATCTGTCAGAATATCTTTGAAAAGCATGTAGAATATCTTTGAAAAGACACTATAAATGTCTTCTGGAAAGAGTTTCATTTTAATAACTATTAGGACAACAGGAACATTGTGTCTTTTATTAAATTTGTCTGTTCCCTGGTGCTGATAGTATCTTCTGAATATAAATTGCACAATATAATATAATAAAGCACAGTTTAGAATTGTTTTCATAATAGTGCATTCCATAGTACTAGGCCATAAAATAAGAACCGAAAGTACATCTTGTTCTGTAAACTCATAATTTTCAGCTGTCTAAAAACTGAGTGTAAAGAGGAAATTAATAAGCAAAAACATTTCACAGCATGCATGCACTACTGAAAAAAAGATTATGTTCTTTATAGAAAAAAATCAAGAACCTCATTCTTTTGGAATTTGATAACCTACAAAAAATATTTATTTTTAAATTGTTTTCTTTTTGGTAATAATTATCATTGCCACATTCATTAATCATTAATTTATTTTTTAATTCTCCTAACAAGCATTTGTTTAGCAATTACTATGTACTCGATTCTACTTTAAAATGAGCAGATATAGAGATTCATAGTTATTAAAGGAAAATAGCACCAGAAGCTTAGAAAAGATGAGATTTCATGGTAAGGTTGAGTGAGTGTCTGACGTTAGATACCTTTAATTTGAGTCATGCCAACCTGTAGGATTAGTTGGAAAGTGATTTATTCTAGCAGCATTACTCAATTAGCTTTAGGAGATCATTAGTTATCATCGGCATATGAGAGATATAAGATCTAAATTGGATGCAAAACGCTGTGGCAATGCAATTCTAATCATCAACTTCCCTTGTCATTAAGGCCAAAGTCATAGGCTTAATTTTTGTGGATCTAGATACTATAGCGATGGTATTAATAATGTTACTTATTGTAAACTTAATTATGCCATGAGTTTTATACTTTTATTATTCAGCCATCATTTTACTATATTTTTGAGACAAATCAGGAAAAAAACATCTTTGTCCTCAAGATGCTAAGGCAGGAGGCTCACAGCTACAATGGAGTGTGATAAATGCTATGAATCAGTGGTATAGAAGAACATATGAATGGGAATTAGCCTAGTCTCCAAGGGGTTAGGTGGAAGACTTTACATATTGTGTGTCTTGACTGCTTAAACTCTTTTACAGTAGATATGACAATCTACATCATGCAGACAAAGAAAATGAGGCTAGAAATGATAAGTGATGAGATCAAGGTCACACTGTAAAAATTGCAGGAGCTGAAGTTTTAATTTCTGCTTCCAAAGCTCTTGCTTTTTCTGTTGCAGCAGACCAACTTTCTCATTCCCAGATGCTTGCTTGCTGGTGGTTATAGGGAAAATAATTGAGAGAATGTGGGCAGATCAATAGAGAGCAGAGAAACACTGACAACAACAACAACAAATACCCCCATACACAGAGACGTATACACAAATATACAAACACACACATATACATATATATTCACACATACACACACATATACTTTTTTTGAATCAGTGGACTCATCCTTATGCAAGAGCAGCTGCATAATGTAAGAAGAAGAGAAAGGCTTTTGGGGTAAGACGATAGGATTTAAATTACATTTCTAACGAAATGCAAAATGAGACTGGGCACCATATCCTTTAGATGACATTAATTGTGACAATATTTACTATTCCTATATGTTGAATAGTACACATTCAATAATGCACTTGCAACCCACTGTAAACTTCAAGCATTCTACAAATACCAATAGTTTCTTGTAAAGATGGTGATTTGTATGCAATTCTCTGATGCTAATGCTAATCTACCAGCCACATGCCCAGAGTCTAGGCTCGGTAAATTTGAGGGAGCAGTAGATATAATAATAAAAATTAACTGAATTGTTCCATCTCTCTTTTCATAGTAACTTTGGAGTTTCATTTTTACAGTAATGTGTGAATTCATCTGGATAGATAACCTCTTTTTATGCAGAAAACCTGCCCTAGCTTGCAAGATGCAATGGTCATTTTTTTTTTTTTTTAGACTTCATTTTACCTATCCTCAGCTTTGAAACGTGATCACTCACTGCCAGGGAATGTATTTTCTGCAGGTTCCTACCTTTATAGAAACTCCTCTCGTATTGCTTCCTCATCATTTCCCTGTCTCTTAAAGGCTACCGTGCCCCTGGGATCCCGCCATGGGTATCTTCTCAATGTACATTCACCTGCCTGGAAATCTCATCCACTCTCATGACTTTCAATGACATTTAGATTCTAAACATTTATTTTTCCTGCCCAGACTTTTTTTCTCAGCTCTAGACTCATACATCTGCCTACTTGTTATCTTCACTTGGATATCAAACAAGCATCACAAATTCAGCATGATCAAAACCAAACTAATGGTATTACTACTGTTCTATCCTGTATGCCCCTGGATTTTTCCTCATTTAAGTGAATGGGACTCTATTTTTCTTAGTTGCTCAAACAATTATCTTTTGTGTAATTTGTGACCCATTTCTTTGCCATGAATGCCATGCGTGGCCCATTGGTGCATTTGTTTGACTATACTCTCACAAATTGAGCATTTCTTGACTCTAATGCTGCCTGCAGAGCTATCATCACCTTGCATCTGGGTTATGCAAGAGCCTTCTACCTGCTTTCCTTGCTTCTACCCTTGTTCTGAGCTGTGGTCTGTTCTCAACATGGCAGGCAAAGCAATTGTTTCAAAATGTGAATCAGATCATGTCATTTCTTTGCACGAAACTTTTCAATGAAGTCCTAATTACAACCTACACCATTCTTATCATTTGCAGCACACTACCTCCCCTCCTCCATCTCTCTGACTCTCTTTTCTTCTGTCTCAAGTTGTTCCAGCTCCGCTAATCCCCTTGCTGCTCCTTGAAGGCCCAGGCACACTCCTAAGGGGTCTTTGTACTTACTGTTTCCTCTGCCTGAAGTCATTTCCCCCAAACACTTGAACAGCCAGATCCCTCACTTCATGTGCTTATCAAAATGCACCTTCTCTGTGACACTATCTTAGGCCATTCTCCCTAAAACATCTTCATTTCATATTTCCTTTCCTGTTCTGTGTCTTCTCATTGGCAGTTATCACCACCTAACATATTTTATATTTTACTAATTTAGCGTATGTCTTAGCTATCTTTCCCATTTATGAAAAATAAGTTCTAAGAGTCAAAGTGTGTCCACAATTTGAATTATCTAGCTAAGTATCTGATACGTTGAGTTTGTTTATATAGGCAGAGTCTGAAGATAATTTGCATTAGAAAAAATGCCTTTATTCATTCTTTAAATCAAGGGCTATGGGAATGTTAGAGAAATTTGGATAATCCAAAGACAAAATTAGTTCTCCATAGGTGCAGGTAGTAGAGAAGTATCACAGGTCCAGTTGGTTTTAAAACATTCTCCCCAAGACTGCCCTACTCTATTGGTGGGGAAAACAAAGCATCATCAGGGTTTATTGCTGCCACAGTGTGAAGTGGAATTTCAACGTAATGATTCAGCTGTAGCTTTAGTAGTAGACAATTTTCTTAGTAGACAAGAAATGCAGCAGTTCTGGCAAAACTATGTCACATTCTTCGTGTGGCCATAAAGGTCTGCATTTTCAAGTTGAAATTAATAAAATTAAAAGAGTTGTGTTTTCACCCAGAAGTCAGTACCGTCACAAGCCAGTACCATCCCCAAAAGCCCCCAAGAAATATTACGCTTTTTGAGACAGGGTCTTGCTCTGTCACCCAGGCTGCAGTGCAGTAGTGCAGTCTCTGCTCACTGGAACCTCCACCTCCCAGGTTCAAGCGATTCTACTGTCTCAGCCCTGCAAATAGCTGGGATTACAGGTGCCGCCACCAGGCCTGGCTAATTTTTGTATTTTTAGTAGAGACAGGGTTTTGCCATGTTGCCTGGGCTGGTCTCGAACTCCTGAACTCAAGTGATCAGCCTGTGTTGACCTCCCAAACTGCTGGGATTACAGGTATGAGTCACAGTACTCAGCTGGAAATATTATTTCAACACATCCTTAAGATAATTAAATAGCAAACTTATCTGAGTAAGTGGGAAACCACTGAAAGAACTCTTCTAAAATATATAGGCAGGACTTATCATTTGTCATCAAATTCTGTAGTATCATGCTGTATCTACTAAATGTTTGCCCTGACTTGTTTGTTAATATATTATAAGCTTACAGAGGGTGAAAACCATAAAGGAAGGGAATGGGTTACTTTGTTCATTGCTGCTAGTATCTACACTTAGTCACCTAATATGTTAGATTAGCAAGTAGAAAGCAAAGAACAAGTTAAGTCTGGGATAAATTTAGGAAGCATGGTTTTTCCCACATCCTGTGGCAACCTGTGGATTTTCCCAGGGATCTCCATTTAGTTGATGAAAGAGCCATCTGGTAACCTTGAGATCACCAGATTTTAGGATACGTTTTTAGATTGATGTATACATTCAACAAATACTTTCTGAATTTCTTGGATGTTCTCAATATTACTCTAGGTGCTGGGAATACTGAGCTGAACAAAATGGACCAAAACTCTCCCTTTTGAAACTTACATGGTAGGGAGACAGGTAGCCAATTAATAAGTAAATATATAGCATCGCGCAATATCAGGTAAATATTATAGGTCTAAAATTTTGTGTCTACCCCCCAAATTCATGTGCTGAAATTTAATCCCCAAGGTGGTAGTATTAATTAAGAGGTACCCTCATGAATGGAATCAGTACCCTTATAAAAGGACTGTGGGAGCTTCACCTCTTCTGCCATGCAAGGACACAGAGAAGGTACCATCCATGAGAAACAGGCTCTCAGCAGACAACGAATCCAAATATAGACATTAGAGTCAGAGGCCTGGGTTCACTAGTGAGTATTTAGATGTGTGGCCTTTGTCATTTAACCTCTTCAAATCCGGTTTTCTCAACAACAAAATGGGGATAATACTATTTAATTTTACTTACTCAGGTTGTAAGAATTAATGGAAGTGATGTATAATGTGCTTGTCATAGATTAAGAACCCAATAAAAAGAAGATTATTATGTTTATTGTTATTATTACCACCACTATTACTCATACTTTTTTGGATATACTGCTAGATAAAATCCTTTTCTTCCTTGCTTTAGAATGCATTTGTAACTCTGAGCTTAAATATTTATCTTTAAACATTGTACTTTCTGAGCAAAGTTTATTTTTATAGGATGTCTAAAGAGACCAACAGAATATAAATAGAAGGCCCTACTCAGTGGTAGCCAGCATGTATAAAGAGTTACAAAGGTGGGTGTGGGAGTCTTCCTGCATTGGCAATGGCAGTTCACGTGTTTGCAGAAATCCAGTTTACTATGCACCTGTGTATATGATTTTCTTCTTCTTTGTGTCTTCCTGATGTATATTACAGAAGGAGAAAAAACAGCAGAGGGGAAACAGAGAAATTATAAGAGAATATGAAACATGTCTTCCGATTAAGTTTCAGAAGCAGATTGTGAAACAGTCATTCAAGAGAAAGAGCAAAGATACAGAGAAGTTATCTCTAAAGGTTCATCCTTACACTGTAGTGAAGCTTTTGAAATGGAGCTGAAGATATGAGGATATGGAAGATTTCTTTAAAAATGCAAGACAAAAATTTAGAGTGAAGAAGAAGGAATGACTATATAATGTTAATTTGAAGAAATGGGGTTTAGTCTAGTGGTATTTTACAATATAGGCCCACTCTTAAATTAAAAATAGACATTCAGTCTAGTGGTAAAGGATTACTCTTAATATTTTCATTTGAAAAAAGTAAATTATTGAGTTGAGTAAACCAAGGTTTCTTAGGAATTGTCTCAATGAGACTCGGTCACTCTAACTGAACAGGGCAGACAGATCACCTTGTACATAACTAGTGCAGAAAATTTACAAGAAAAGTGATTCTGAGGAAGTTGCAGACTGGTGGTTCACCCCGTGAGGCAAAGCTCAATGACAAAAGTCTCATTCCAAAAATGTAAGCAGGATGGATTCTATGAGATTTGCTATTTTGAAATGATTTTAAGTTCTATTTGCATATACTGTAATTTCTAGTAAAATGTATTATACAATAACCATTTGTTAACCAGAGGCATACACAGATGAAAAACAACTGTACCTGTCCAAAAGAGACTTGTAAATAAATAACACAATCAGAAATATGAAGTTTACTTTTTGTATCTTCAGACCACGTCCTAGAAATTACCAATGCTACCTTTCTAAAACTTGGCAAAAACCTATTTCTAACACTTTATTACATGACAGTGTACATACAATTACACAAGCCGGGTGCAATTGTTCAAGCCTATAATCCCACATTTTGGGAGGCCAAGGCAGACGTATTGCTTGAGTCCAGGAGTTTGAGATCAGCCTGGGCAAGTGTGTGTACATTTCTATACAATATATTACTGTGTTCATGATGTCTAATGATAATTTTAAAAGCCCCTCTAGGAAAAGGGCACATTTGGTTCTGAATTCTGAGGCTAAAACTTATTAGCCATATGATATTGGGTAAGTTACTTAACCTCTGAGTTTTAATTTCCTCACATACTAAACAGGGATATTAGTATCTATCTCATTGCCTTGTGAAAATTACAGAAGATGATGCTGGATAAGCATTGACCCAGTGCCTGCCACAGAGGGGATGTTCCAGAAATACTAGTTGTTACTTTCATTGTTTTTGTCATTGTTTCCATTCTTTATCTTTATCATTAGTAGTATAAGTGCAGTTTTATAATATCAAGACAACTAAAAGGATGGTGTCTAAGTAGCTATTATTCACATATCTATTTTTCTTTTCCTTTTTTTTTTTTAGAAACAAGGTCTCGCTCTGTCACCTCTGATGGGCTGTAGTGGCACTATCATGGCTCACTGCAGCCTCAAACTCCTGGGCTCAGGGGATCCTCCTGCCTCAGCCTCCCAGAGTAACCAGGGCCACAGGTCTGTACCACCATGCCTGGCTAATTCTTTAAAAAATTTTTTAGAGAGACAGGGTTTTGCCATGTTGCCCAGACTGGTCTCAAACTCCTGGTCTCAAGCGATTCTCCTGTCTCAGCCACGAAAGTGCTGGGATCACAAGTGTGAGCTGCCTTTGCCTGACTTCACATTATCTATCTTAAAGAATACATATTGGGAAGATCTTTCTCAGAATTCATTTTATTAAGGAGAGAAAACATTTCTATGGCACTTAATAAGTGCCCAGCAGTGTTCTAACTATGCAAACATTAATTTATTTAATCAGCATAATAATGAGGTAGCAACTATTACTGCACCATGCCACATTGTTCTAACCAGGAAACTTCTACACTAACCAATGCAAGAGAACAGAGGGGATTTCCAGAAAACTGATGCTGACAGGATAATCCTGTAGATTCTCTCTCCCTCTCTTTCTTTATCTCCTGTTCTTTTAACTTTTTCTAAATTGCACCAAGGCATTTTATGGGCCAGGGTTGGCCCTGAGAGTGTCCCTAACTTTTAAGTTACAGACCTAAGATTGAATCAGGGAGTCTCACATGAGCGCTTTACCCAGTACAAATCTTTCCTGTAGTAATAAATTCCCAGAAATGAAATTGCTAAGTCAAAGGATTGGCACATTGAAAATGTTGAGTTTCTTCTAAAAATATTTTTGTTTATTTAGTTTTTACCAAGAGTTTTGTTTCCCTATACCCTAGGTAATCTTGATTATCATAATTTCTTTTCATATTTGTTAGATTGTATTAGCATAGAGCAAAAAGTTGTCAGACACAGCTAAATGTTTTTTTGTGGAAGAGTCTTTGTTTATAATTTACTCAATCCATGGTGACCAATACTCTTCTATTATGTATTTGACTTTTTGTCCTAAAAGTAAACATGGATATTTAAAAATCATGGCAAATTGATGTTGTGGTATCAAATATTTTGCTCTCTTTGAGCAAGATGACATACAAAAATACCATAGTTTTTCCTGTCACACTTCATAAAGAGATTTGGTTATACAAAACCTTATTTCTTTGTGATGATGTTTTCAAGTTTTGGAGAGAAGATATAGATACTAAAATATCTTGCTGTGTTTTTAAAGGCCTTTTGATTCATTGCTAGGCTATTTCGCTTGGTATGAGCAAATCAATTTTATTAGAATATTTGCCAACCATAAGCTGTGTCTATAGACAGTGTTCATGCTTTATATTAAGCTACTTCAAAGGCTGTGCTGGTAGAATCATCAAGGCCCTCCAGTACAGGCGTACTTGTAAATTGCTAGTGTGTCCTTTTATCTTTAAGATCTTCTGATGTGGAGAATGGATAAAAGTTTGGAACCATTTTTAAAGACTCATTTAAAATTTCCTCTATGCAGATGCAGATTTTATTTATACTTCTTTTACTCAGATGCTTTTTTAAAAATTAGATTAGTTCAAATCTTGCCTCCCCTTTTAATCTACTCTATGCATTCACATTTTAATTCATTTTAATTCAGCTCACCAGCTTTTGATGCCCAGTAGACACGTAGACTCAAATAAAGATTAGATTTCACTCTCAGCTCAACAGAATGACCCAGAAGACATAGAAAGGTGGAGGCTAGCTATTCTTACTTTCTCCTAGAGGTCTGCTAAGGCCCCTCGAAAAGTAAAAGAATCACAGGCTTTATTCTAATACAATTTAAATAATGGCTAACACTTATTAAGAGGTTTCTATATGCCAGCCCGAAGTATGTGGGATTTAATACATTCTGCTTTAATACATTCTGCTTCTACTACTGAGGTTTTATTTGGTGTCCATGATGATATATGTTTAGAAGAAAAATAAAACTGAAAACATGTATTAATACATGTATTAAAGCTCCAAACATTTTGCTTGTGTTAATCTATTTTATTTTATGTATCTTACTTTGCAGATTAAAGAAACAAACCTGAGGCATAGACAGGCTAAGATCAAATGGATGTGAATCAAGTAGTTTGTTTCGTCTCTCTTAACCATACTGTAGAGAATGTGTTTGACCACGTTTTGAGGAGATAAATGCAATTAAGGAGTATTTGCTTCCTATTCTTCCCATTACTCTTATGCTGGCCTTGAGACTCTGCTCTGTTCTATGTTGATTTCAGTAAAATAAAGATGAGCAAATGCTTCAATAGAATCCATAATGGAGTCCGATTATGGTTCTGTAACAAATATTACCTTGCAGAAATTGGCTGTAATCAACTAACTATAAATATAAAAGATTTTTTTTTTCTTTTGATAAAGAGAGTGACAAGGGAAAGAAGGAAGAATACTTAGGAATTCAACCAGAGTATCTCAGATTCCCGCACATGAATGAAACTTAATAAACACCTAAGACACACTAAAGGCAGACAAATTTCTTTTAGTAAAGCTTTCTAATCATTAACTTTTCTCTCTCTTTATGGAGCTTTCTAGGTTATGCCCTAATAATAATGATAGTACTAACAGTAACAGTGACAGTACTAGGTTAGCATCAGCTGTAGCAATAGTAGCAGTATAAGCATGGAATTCAGAATCAGGTAGATCTGACTCCAAAACTGAATCATCTGCTCACTAGTTGTGTGACCTTGTGGAAGTTAATTAATCCCCTCCCGCCCTAATTTCTTTAACTAAAAAATGAGCATGATAGTATCTGCCTTACAGAATAGTTAGGAATAAGTGAGATGATTAATATAATCACCTAGAATACACCTGACATATAATAATAGGTCCTTAACAGCGGTAATGTTCATTCCTTCTATTTTTTTCCCACTCTTTTTTCATTCAATATTTTATTCAATTAGAATGGAAACAGCAGAATGTCTGGGAGCTTCCAAAAGCATTATTCATCTGCTGACACTGGCATGCTGCCATCCATACCTCCCAAATCAACTACTCCCAGCACCTAAAATAATCATTGAGTGCTCTTATAGGCTTAGTATGGTCTTTCTGTTGCTCCTCGGTCAGCTTAGTTGTAATATAAGAATCCCCTGGTAACACATGTATTCAGTTTTATTTTTCTTCAAAATATATATCATCATGGACACCAAATTGAAAACCTCAGTTGTAGAAGTAGAATGCATTAAACTCTTCCAATCTCAATGCTTTTATTCTTAGTAGTGTTCTTTAGAGAGTCCCATTAAGACATTTATCTTTCTTTTGAGCCTCAAGTATGAGGGTGTTTGGTTCTTTTCCGTTGGTTAGTGAATTACAGTGGGTATTAGGGCTAGATAGTTCCAGTAATCTTAGATAATTTCTGCTAACAAGTGAAAGTTTATGTAAACTCTTGTGTTTTTACAAAACTATAATTAAATGAAACAGTGGGAAAATGAAGAATGCAAACTCAATTCTTATTGGGAACAACTCTACTCCTGGCCATGCACACAACTTCATCAAGGTTGTGTCCTCCCTCAGACATAGGGTATAGAGTGATAAGAAGAGCAGTGATGAGAAAAGCAACGGGCAAGCTAATTCAATGGGTGATGAGAAAACTAGTGAACTAAGCTCCTAAAAAGATAAGAAAAAGATGAGTCAGGGAAGATCCATGGCTCTAAATAATAAAACCTACTCAGGATGAATGTGCTTCAACTGATAATTTTTCCTGCTGTTACATCATAATTCTAAAGACTCAAAGTCTTTATAAAGAGAATCTGATTGAACTAACTTGGGTTAGAGGGCAGGGAGTGGGCAGGACACATCAAATTAAAGTCCTGCTGTCCCTGTGAATCAGGGAAGCAAGACAATTTCTTAAATGACCAAACCAAGACAAAAAAAAAAAGTAAATGGATGCTAAGCAAGCACAAATCAGAAAAAAACAAATATTCATTATGGAAGGCAATGAGTTCTTTCTGGCAATGACTCAATTATTTGGAAACATTTTCCATACAAATTTGTATACAGACTTTGTAATAATTTTTCAAAACAGATAATGTACCATTAAAGTGGAAAGACATATAATAAAATGTACATAATAAGCAATGTTTTAGCCATTTTTAGCTATAGTAGTAATATAAATTTAATTCCTAACTCTGATTCTGCCACCAACCAGCTATGTGACTTTGGGTTGATAATATTACCTTTCTGTATCCAATTTTGTGCATATTTAAAATAAGGAAATTGGAAAAAGATCTATTTAAGGTACCAACTACAACATAAGAATGATCCTTGGACCTCCACTTAACCCTAACCCAAACTGATAAGGTGAGTTAGTTTATGGCCATGCTTTGCAGTTTGGCCATTACGAGCTGGAATGTTTTTCTTAATTAACTCATCTTGTTCCAATAAAAAAAAAAAGTTTCATAATTATTCTCGGCAAGCATCCAAAAATATGCCTCACTATCCAGTTCCAATTAATAATGTGTGACTTGTTAAAAACAGATTTTGTTGATTTGAAGGTTTTAATAGCACCCAGTTTCAACTGAGTTCTCTTGGGAAAATATTTAGCATACATTTAACTAGCTTGACACGTACAACTAATTAATTTGTCTAAAGCAAAATATTATATGAATTATAAACAAAGAACTGAAAGTTGAAATGATGCCAGAATGAAAGCTTGAGGTACCCTATGGTTAATGAGCCTCAGGTTGTTTTGCTGCTATTGTTTTTGGTTCTTACTCCTATTAAATAAGGTACAGAAATGAATGTTATGTCATTTTCAGTTAGAAAACTGAAATTTCATATATAAGGGAGCTCTTTATGTATTTTCTGAAATAGAAAGAGCTTTCAGAAATCTGAGTTTTAAGGAATGTGACTGTGATGGTTAATATTGAGTGTCAACTTGATTGGATTGAAGGATACAAAGAATTCTTCCTGGGTGCCTCTGTGAGGGTGTTGCCAAAAGAGATTAACATTTAAGTCGGTGGACTGGGAGAGCCAGACTCACCCTCAGTGTAGGTGGGCAGTAGCTAATCAGCTGCCAGTATAAAAGTAAGAATAGAAAGAGCAGACTTGCTGAGTTTTCAGGCCTTCATCTTTCTCCCATGCTGGTTGCTTCCTGCCCTTCAACATCAGACTCCAAGTTCTTCAGCTTTTAGACTCTTGGACTTACACCAGTGATTTGCCAGGAGTTCTCAGACCTTCAGCCACAGACTGAAGGCTACATTGTCAGCTTCCCTACTTCAGAAATTTTGGGATTCAGACTGGCTTCCTGACTCCTCAGCTTGCAGACGGCCTATTGTGGGACTTCACCTTGTGATCGTGTGAGTCAATTCTCCTAATAAACGCCCCTTCATATTTGCATCTATCCTATTAGTTCTTTCCCTTCAGAGAACCCTGACTAATACCGTGTCTAAATGACACAGATTGAGTGATGAGGGGCAGGGAGACCAACTAAAACAGGCTGCTACACCTTTTCTCTAGCCCTGGAGATGCATGGAAGCAAGAAGAAGGTTGATCGGTCTCAGTAGAATATTTGCATTACAGGACTTACAAAATAATCAATACTTTTCAGTTTTTGGTGTGAGTATACACTAATTAAATATTCAGTGCTTCTCATTATTTGGATGTGGGTATACATTTGCTATGAAAAAAGCCTTAGGAAATAGAAATTGGCTATGTCTAGTATGAGAGGATAATAGTTTCTGAAAGCCAAAGACGATCAGGTGCAATGAGTGACAGAGAGGTAGATAGACCTCTAGTCTATCTACGCTTTTAGTTGTGATATTCCCTCATCTTCACCTCCCCTTGCTTTCCACTAGTATTTTCTGATGAAGATCATTGCGCAGCCAGTTATTATTTATTTATTTATTTATTTATTTATTTTGGGGACAGAGTTTCACTCTTGTTGCCCAGGTTGGAGTGCAATGGCGCAATCTCGGCTCACTGCAACCTCCGCCTCCCAGGTTCAATTGATTCTCCTGCCTCAGCCTCCCAGGTAGCTGGGATTACAGGTGCATGCCACAATGCCTGGCTAAATTTTTGTATTTTTAGTAGAGACAGGGTTTCACTTTGTTGGTCAGGCTCATCTTGAACTCCTGACCTCAGGGGATCCACCCACCTCAGCCTCCCAATGTGCTGGGATTACAGGTGTGAGCCACCATGCCAGGCCAACGCAGCCAGTATTAATTCAAGATAGATAAATAGCAATGTCAGTTCAGTGTCGAGGGTGGGCCTGTAGAGTAATGTCATCTAGCTAGTGTGAGCTGCACATAATAAGTACAGGTAGACTGGCTGGCCATGAAGCATTTGTTACTTTTTCTCCCCACCCCTTTCTCAAAACCTGAAAGTAAGAAAGTTAAATCCAGGTAACATAATGTTAGTAGAGGTGCAAGAAGATTCCTTGTAAGATGGACTTGCCCAGTGTGGAGACGTTTGTAAAGCAAGAGGATATTTTGAGGTCTATCTCTTTCCAAGCCCTAAACATATACAAGGTTGTTAAAAGGGGACTGGGCTGTTTCAGCTGCTCCCCTTCCCATAGTCCTTATGACTTGTCCAGGGAAAAGGGGACCACAGGGAGCCACAATAACTTATGTGAGAAAGATGATCACTACAGAAAAGTACATTCCACAGCGTATACCAGAAGAAGCAGAAGTACTTGACCAGATGGAAAAAGGACTGAAACAAAGAAATCACTTTCAAAGAGATAAAGAAAGACATTGGTATAGCAGGAGTAAGCAGTTATAAAGAAGAACTAATTTGAAATATTGGGTATGAAATATAAAATAATTCAAATAAACAACTAAGTGAATGGTTTGAAAGCAATCAAAGAATAAATTAGTGAATTTAAAGATCAGATTTAGAAACTTTTAAAATAAATCTCAGGAAGGGATTAGGAAAAACTAGAGAGATTGAAAATCAAAATGGAGAGTTAAGACGCATGGAAACTAGAAGAAGTCTCAGCAGCTATATAATGGATTTTCCGTAAGAGAGAGAAAAAATAAAGAGTAAACAAATTAGACAATAGTTGAAGAAATAATTTCCCTTAATTTCTCAGGTTCAAAGAAAGAAACACTAATTTTGAAGGAGCTCATAGAATGCCAAACAAATATAAACACATTGAACAAAGTAAAACAAATTAAAACAAAAAAAAACCCTCTAAAAACATTAAGCTGAATTTTAAAAATATCAGTGAAAGAAGTGGTGAGGGGAGTATAATAGCTTATAGAGAACAAATAGATTACTTCATTAGGAATAAGAAACAGATTGGTATCAGACTTCTCAAAAACTTTAAAAAAGAATACAGTGAAATAATATTTTCAAAACAAGAAAAGAAACCCTAATGTAAAAATTTATATTTGTTTACCTCTGTAAGAGTATGTAAGAGTAAAATACAAATATTCCCAGGCATATAAGACCCCAGAAGTTTTACCACAGGAAGACTAATTTTAAGAGGAATCTTAGAAAAAGTATTTCATTAAAAAGGACAAGAAATCCAGGAGGATATTACAAGAATTTTGGGAATCAAGGATGAGTAAATAATTTAGTAGAATTTAATATTTTCTTTAAATACTTATACCCTAAATGTGTATTGATGCGGCTCAGAACATGACACCCCAAAGTTTGGTATCTTGGCATGCCGAGTACTTTGAACTGAAGGAGGTTGGAAGGTCTCTGATGCAAGGTCTTCTTGACCTTCTCCTGCTCTTCTGTCTCCTGTCCCTCTTTCTCCTGACAGAGTGAATCATAATAATCAGAATTCCTTTTTTCAAAGTGAGGCATATATACTAGAATCCCTCTCCCACAAAGCAAGACATAACACCTAGAAAAGTCTTTCTTTCTCTTCTCCTGTGAAGACTCTCATCTGAGGGGTTCCTACTTTATACCTAGGAGGAAAAATTGCTGCACAGAGAGGCCAAGAAAAATCTGAAAACAAAAAACAGAAACAAAAACACACACACCAAAAAAACAGGCCTTGTTGGGTTCTCCCCATTCAGTCTATTAGTACTGGATCATACCCTTTCATCCAATCATGTCTGTACCTGGCCGTCCATTCTTCATCAAACCTAAGCATAACAAAAGACTGCTTTTCCCAGGTCTTTGGGTCTTTATTTCTGAAGTCTCTTATGTCATGTGAAACTTAGATTAAATACTTATGTTATGCTTTTTTCTTGTTAACCTATCTTTTGTTATAGGAGTGACCCTTATGATGGATGAGTAATCAACGTATCACACATTTCTGTCCTTACAATATCAATGACAATCCAGGGCCCAGTGCAGTGGTTCACACCTGTAATCCCAGAACTTTTGGAGGCTGAGGTGGGAGTATCGTCTGAGCTCAGAAAATCAAGACCAGTCTGAGAAACATTGCAAGATCCTGACTCTACAAAAAAAACCAAAACAACAACAAAAAAAACCCCACAAAAATTAGCCAGGTGTAGTGGTGCACAACTGTAGTCCTAGCTACTTGAGAGGCTGATGTGGGAAGATTACCTGAACTTAGGAGTCTGAGGCTGCCATGAACTGCGATTGAGCCACTGCCCTCCAGCCTAGGCAACCGAGCCAGATACTGTCTCTTAAAAAAAAAAAAAATCCAGAACTAAAATCCTAAATCTTATCATACAAACACCAGGTAAGAGTAGGGCACATACTAAATACTCATCCTTTTCACAAATAAGAGTACACTTGGGAAACTGATATAAAATAATAAACAAATATAATAGAAGTCCTAAATAAATGAAGCTCACCTTAAAAAATGTATAAAAAATATTTTGTGTAACTTTCAAAACAACCAAAAGCAGGATCAGAAAAAGAAAGGGAGAGAGTGTGGTAAATATGTAACATGAATCAATGCTGAAGACAGTCTAATTCAGCTACAATTACAATAAATTTTAATAAATTAAATGTAGTGATCAAAAGAGTTTCTCAGATTGGATTAAAATGATCTGCCAATATTATAATTTTAGTTCTCCAAGAAATAGACTTTGAGACAGGGACTTGTATGCAGAAAGTTTACTGGGGAAAGGGGTGGTTTCAACCTCAAGAACAATACTTGTGGGGAAGGAGGGAGAGAGGATTGAGCAGAGGAAGAAGGTAAATTGTGATAACAGTTTCCACAAACTCTTCAGCTGATTTCCCAGGGAGCTCTGAAGCTGAGATGGCCTTTCAGATGTGTCCGAAACTGAGGCAAGGTGTTGGGACATTATACCAACCCATTGACCAGATAGATGTTGGAAGTGGGCTAACACAGAGAGGTGACGCCATCTTGAGAAAGCAGTTCCCTTTGGCCAAGGGTAATCTTGTGAATCATAGATGGGCAATGCTGCCAGCAACCAAGGGAATGAATTTCTCAGTGCTGAAGAAGGAAGGGAGGAGCGCAGCACAGTTTACAGCATGATCCACACCTTGAATCACTCAGCACCACTTGCTTCATGAAATATGCTCACCTGCCTAGGAACAGCTTACATGGAATTCTAGTAGTTTTCTTTCCTAGAAACACTTACAAGAGGAATGTTAGTGGGAAAAACTATGTGGTCTTGGAATCACAACTGATACTCATCCTCTTCCTGTACCCATTCTAGATATCCTTTAATTCATCCGGCACTTCTGCTGGTTTAGGTGACACTAACATCTCTGCGGCGTCTGAGCATCAGGGTAGGTGTGAGTTCAGGCTATGGATTCTACTTTGCTCTTTGTTGTCAAAATTGGTGAAGAAAGAGATGCCACAGTAGATCACCAGTCATCAAGTATATTGCCTTTTGCCTTCAAGTATCACAGCAGCCTTACCTCCTCCTGATGACCAGGTCCAAATACCCGCAGCAGGTTGGGATCTTCTTTCCTGGTCTACTGGCCTTTTGACATGAAGAACCTGAAGTGCGTGCTTGGCAGCCACAGCTTAAAACTTCATGGACATATTGTGGCATCTCATAGTGAAAGATTTTACCTCTGGGGACCAGAATCTTTAGATCCACAGTGCTTAGATTTGCAGAGATGGGAATCATGTATTTCCCAAGTGGATGACTGAACATGATGGTAAACTCCTCTTTCTACCCCTTGGTTCTTGGATTTATGTGTTCTTTTTGTTGGGG
The DNA here is from genome assembly GCF_003255815.1 of Theropithecus gelada. Classification (NCBI taxonomy): domain Eukaryota; kingdom Metazoa; phylum Chordata; class Mammalia; order Primates; family Cercopithecidae; genus Theropithecus; species Theropithecus gelada. The sequence continues at coordinate 50,952,277 of NC_037679.1, read as the reverse complement.
GTGGGGGTCACAGTAGCAAACAGCTGTTGTCAATTTAGAGTAGACATTGTGGGCTAGAAGGTGACAGCCTATCTTTTCTGAGTATCATCCCAAAGCTGGTGCCTCGGTTGATGGATGGTAGGATCCCATAGTACTAGACATCTACTCTACCTCCTTTGCTGTAAAATGAGTCCCTTGGACTGAAGTGATGCTATGTGAGACTCCTTGTTTATAGAACAAACATTTTAAGCCTTCAGATAGTGACATGAGCTGGAGCCCTGCAGGTAGGAGAGTCAAACCCATAGCAAAACTATGTGTCACTATGCTAGATGATTTCCTGCTCCTTCCAGGGTAGAAGAGGTTGAATGAATTAATCTACCTGCCAGTAAGTGCTGGTTAGTTTCATTGAAGTATGACATCGTATCGGAAGGTTGGTTGCTGGCAAAGTATACATCTTGCAATAATAGCAGTACCTCTGTCAGATTTGGTGATGGAGAGTCCATATGCTTGGCCATGGATAGTTTCCATCCTTATCACATGGGTATCATTGTGCCAACACTGGAATTATTGATGTAGAAACTGATTGACTTCAACTGGCCAAGTAGTTTAGTTGTGTAATTTCTCTTCCACAATGGACAGTCTTTGGTAGGCATTAACATATTATATAAAAATCCTCATGCTTTGTGACAGCTTTTATGTGTCCATCCACATACCTCTTCTCAAGGCCTCCTCATCCTAGCTATGCCAATGTTTCCTCATTTCAGTCTTCTGATGGGGCTTCTAGGCCATTCAGCACTGCCCATTAATATAAATGTTTTTACCTCCAGTCAGTTTTTACTCCACACAAAACAAATAGCTAGGTGTATTATCCAAAGCTCTGTAGGATTCCTCTTCACTTCTGTCTCTCAGGGTCACCAAAGATTATAGCTGTAGTATAACTATAGTCCAATTTAACTTTCACATATTGAGCCAAGCCACCTTTTCTCTATATATAAACTGACTGTAAAGTTTGCTTTTCCATGTGGAATTAGTGTTAGCAGAGGGAGATCTGCAAAGGCAGCAATGGTGGATGACATGAGAGTCTGGGTCACCTGCTCCTGCAGTTGACCTATGCTCTGTGTTGCTGCCAACGCTCATTCCCAGGTGTATGCACCACTACCTTCTGACAGTGGATTGTTTTTGCACCCAAGTGGTTATATAATTTGGTTCTCAATAGTTTGCTCATCAGTTTACGATGAGCAGTGTGGCTACACAGCATCTTGTTACCCCATAGCTACGTTCTCCATGTCTACTGGAGCAAGATAGCACTCCAAGAACTGTTTTTTCAGATGGTTTATAATTTTCTGCTATATATGACATGGCCTTGCTTCAGAGTTCTAAAGATATACTTTATGATTCTCCAACTGCTGCTTTTCATAAACACTACAAGGCATTTTTTTCTTTTCATTACAGATACCTGTAGTACTATAGATTCTACCAGTTTACATGGCCCAGATGGCAGGGATGTTTGTTCTGTAGCTTGCACTTTGATATGGTTTGGCTCTGTCCCCACCCAAATCTCATTTTGAATTGTAGTTTCCATAATCCCCATGTGTTGTGGGAGGGACCTGGTGGGAGGTAATTTAATCACAGGGGCAGTTACCTTCATGCTGTTCTCATGATAGTGAGTGAGTTCTCATGAGATCTGATGGTTTTATAAAGGGCTTTTCCCCCTTTCTGCTGGGCATTTTTCCTTGCTACCATCATAGGAAGAAGGATTTGTTTGCTTCCCCTTTCACCATGATTGTAAGTTTCCTGAGGCCTCCCCAACCATGCTAAACTGTGAGTCAATTAAATCTCTTTCCTCCACAAATTACCCTGTCCTGTGTATATCTTTATTAGCAGTGTGAGAACGGACCAACACAGTAAATTGTTACTGGTAGAGTGGAGTTCTGCTGTAAGGATACCTGAAAATGTGGAAGTGACTTTGGAACTGGGTAACAGGCAGAGGTTGGAACCATTTGGAGGGCTCATAAGAAGACAGAAAAATGTGGAAAAGTCTGGAACTTCCTAGAGACTTGTTGAGTGACTTTGACTAACATGCTGATATGGACAGTGAAGTCCAGGCTAACATGGTCTCAGATGGAGATGAGAAACTTGTTGGAAACTAGAATAAAGGTGACTCTTGCTATGTTTTAGCAAAGAAACTGCATCATTTTTGCCCCATCCCTAGAGATCTATGGAACTTTGAACTTAAGAAAGATGATTTAGGGTGTCTGGAAGAAATTTCTAAGCAGAAAAGCATTCAGGGTATAACTTGGGTGCTGTTAAAATCATTAAGTTTTATGTATTCACAAAGATATGGTTCAGAATTAGAACTTATATTTAAAGGGGAAGCAAAGCATAACAGTTCAGAAAATTTGCAGACTGACAATGTAATAGAAAAGAAAAACTCATTTTCTGAGGAGAAATTCAAGCCTAATGCAGAAATTTGCATAAGTAACAGGGAGAAGAATGTTAATCACCAAGACAATCAGGAAAATGTCTCCAGGGCATGTCAGAGACCTTTATGGCAGCCCCTCCCATGACATGCCAGGAGGCCTATGAAGAAAAAATGGTTTTGTGGGCCAGGCCCACAAATATTTAATTAATATTTATTAATATTAATAAAAACTCTGCCATGAGGTTGATTAATAAAGAATTTCTAATTCTTCCAATTTGTTATTAGAATTATTAATTGAACATATATTAAATAAGGAAAAGAAAGACATATAACATATGTATTGAGCAGGATAAATTCTATTATTTTCCAACAGATTCTACCTGGATTATTTTGTTCATGTTTGCTCTTTGCACTCACTAGAAATTGCCTAGTTCTTTCTTGAGATATATCCATGACACGTCTTCTTCAACTTACTGTGTGCAGCCTAGGGACTTGGTGCCTTGCCTCCCAGCTGCTCCAGTCATGGCTAAAGGAGGCCAAGGTACAGCTTTGGCCATGGCTTTAGAGGGTGCAAGACTCAAGCCTTAGCAGCTTCCACTGGTGTCAAGCCTTCAGGTGCACAGAAGTCAAGAACTGAGGTTTGGGAACCTCTGCCTAGATTTCCGGGAATGTATGAAAATGCCTAGATGCTCAGACAGAAGTTTGCTGCATGGATGGAGCCCTCATAGAGAACCTCTGGTAGGGCAATGCAGAAGGGAAATGTGGGGTGTGAGCTCCCCACAGAGATTCCCCACCGGGGCACTGCCTAGTGGAGCTGTGAGAAGAGGGCCACCATCCCCCAGACCCCAGAATGGTAGATCCGCTGAGAGTTTGCACCGTGTGCCTGGAAAAGCCACAGACACTCAACACCAGCCTGTGAAAGCAGCCAGGAGGGGGCTGTACCCTGCAAAGCCACAGAGGCTGAGCTGCCCAAAACTATGGGAGCCTACCTCTTGCACCAGCGTGACCTGGATGTGAGACCTATAGTCAAAGAAGATCATTTTGGAACTTTAAGGTTTAATGACTGTCCTATTGAATTTTGGACTTGCATGGATCCTGTGGCTGCTTTGTTTTGGCCAATTTCTCCCATTTGGAGGGAATGTATTTATGCAACACCTTTACCCCCATTGTATCCAGGAAGTAACTAACTTGCTTTTGATTTTACAGGTTCGTAGGTGGAAGGGACTTGCCTTGTCTCAGAAGAGACTTTGGACTTGGACTTTTGAGTTAATGCTAGAAAGAGTTAAGACTTTGGGGGACTGTTGGAAGAGCATGATATTGTTTTGAATCGTGAGAACATGGGATTTAGGAAGGGCCAAGAGAGAAATAATATGGTTTCGCTATGTCTCTATTTAAGTCTCATCTTGAATTGTAGTTCTCATAATAGCCATGTGTCATGGGAGGGACCCAGTGGGAGGTAATTTAATCATGAGGGCAGTTACCTTCATGATGTTCTCATGATAGTGACTTCTGACAAGATTTGATGGTTTTATAAGGGGCTTTCCCCACTTTTTGCTGGGCACTTCTCCTTGCTCCCCACCATGTGAAAAATAATGTGTTTTCTTCCCCTTCTACCATAATTGTAAGTTTCCTAAGGCCTTCTCATCCCTGCTAAACTGTGAGTCAATTAAACCTCTTTCTTTTATAAATTACCCAATCCTGAGTATGTCTTTATTAATAGCGCAAGAACAGACTAATAAAGACTTGCTGCAAAGTCCATTCCTACTCTAGGCCTAATTCAAACTTGACAGCAGTGTCACTTGGTATATCTTTGTGTTTCTTTCTTAGTGACAGGAGATATGAGATTGAATAAGTTCTTTTCTTTGGAAGGGATATTTTAGCATTCTGCAATCCAGCATGCTCCTAAAAATCTTCACTGACGTAGTGAGCCCCTGCATCTTCTACAGCACATGTATCTTACCAAGACCTCCAATGTACTTTCCATTTCTAGCTCATCCAGTTTGATTAACATTATGTCATCAATAGAATGTACTATTAAAAAATTTTGTAAAATGTACACATGGTTCAAGTCACTTCAGCTTCGATTATAACAGAGGATGAGAGAGTTGACATAATGTTGTCCATCCCACGTAACCATAATCTGCTTCTGATCCTTCTTCTGGTCCTGGTTCTTAATAAGAATGGAAAATAATGTATTTGCCAAACAGATGTCTGCATACCATGTACTGAGGCTGTGTGTCTTCCTCTTGGCTTTCCTCAGTCTTACAACTTTTATCCTATAGACCAAGGAATTAATATAGCAGTTCTGCCAACCAGCAAGTATGTTCAAATTATTCACATTTTAATTGGAAATATGACCACTGAGTGGATCCATGAACTCAATGGACCTACTGTAAACTGAACCTAGACCAGAACTATGTAAGGTTGGCTCCCACACATCATTATTCTAAAAGGGCCATCATGATTATCCTTCACATCTCTAAGAATCAGTATCAGCCCATATCCTATGTCCAACATATTTTTAAATGTCTTAGTAGTCTGAGTATTCTCCTTTTCCTGGTACACAGTTAGTTGCATCAATGATCACAAATCCCTCAGAGGAAGGACTGACGGAATAACTAGAGTGCACACCTGTAGTGGTGTTGCAGAGTCCTTCCTGCTGAAGACCTGGCCTCTCTTTCTGCCATTCTCTTGTGGGTCTAAACTCTCACTTAGATCTAGAAAGTGGGAAGGGGTCATGATTTTTATTGAAGTGGATGCCCTAGCTTCCTGATCATCCATCCTTGAATTATTTTGATTATATAGATTGAGCAAGCATCCTTGTAGGTTGCCCATCCATCCTGTCTCCAAGGCACTGTGTTCTATATGACCATCCCTATATCTCTCTGAAGGTCAGCATCACCCCCATTTTCTGGCTTGTTGCCCCATTCAGACCTTGTTGCTTATTTCTATAATTGCAGCCACCTGCCTTTTCACAGTTAAACAAAACCAGCTGGCCTCTATTATTTTGAGATCTTATCAAGTCTTATTTATATCAGTTCTGTAGCAGCGCCTTCCACCACCAGATGGTGAGCTTCTCTGTGATGTTGATGCCCTACTCAATGCCATATTCCTTATAGTTTTGGAAAATCAACTGTCTCTGGGTTTTCATCATGAAACAGTGCTGGATGGTAGGTATCCTACCTGTCCTGGTTGTCATTAGGAGAAGCTGTAAGTTGAAGAAGATGTGTCATGGATATATCTCAAGAAAGAGCTAGGCAATTTCTAGTGAGTGCAAAGAGCAAACATGAACAAAATAATCCAGGTAGAATCTATTGGAAAATAATAGAATTTATCCTGCTCAATACATATGTTAAATGTCTTTCTTTCCCTTATTTAATATATGTTCAATTAATAATTCTAATAACAAATTGGAAGAATTAGAAAATCCTTATTAATCAACCTTACAGCAGAGTTTTTATTAATATTAAACCCAACAAAATGCCCATCAATGTTAGACTGTATAAAGAAAATGTGGCACATATACACCATGGAATACTATGCAGCCATAACAAAGAATGAGTTCATATCCTTTGCAGGGATATGAATAAAGCTGGAAACCACCATTCTCATCAAATTAACAGAGGAACAGAAAACCAAACACCACATGTTCTCACTCATAAGTGGGAGCTGAACAATGAGAACATATAGGCACAGAGAGGGGAACATCACACATTGGGGCCTGTCAGGGGGTTGGAGGCAAGGTGAGGGATAGCATTAGGAGAAATATCTAATGTAGGTGACGAGTTGATGGGTGCAGCAAACCACTATGACACATGTATACCTATGTAACAAACCTGCACTTTCTGAACATATATCCCAGAACTTCAAGTATAATAATACCAAAAATATTTCAAGTGATTTATTATTATTATGAATCATTAAAATCTGCAAATTTCTTCCACTAAGAAAGAACTAACTGACCCCATTTTTAACTCCCTTCTAAATAAGAACCATAGGTTCTGTGATATTTTTCTTCTTTTTCTTTTGCAATTCAAAGTCACAAAGACTTTCTTTTGTATTTTCTTCTTGAGGTTTTATAGGTTTCGGTTTCATATTCAGGTCCATGGTTTATTTTGAGTTAATTTTTGTATGTGGTGTGAGGTATGAATTAAATTTCATTTTTTGTTGTATGGAAATACAATGATTCCATCACCAGCTGTTGAAAAGATAATCATTTTTTTCCACGAAATCATCTCTCCTTTGTTGAAAATCAAATGACTACATATGTGATGATCTATTTCTCAACTCTATTTTGTCACGTTGATTTATTTGTTTATGCCAATACCATAGTGTTTGATAGCTATAGCTTTATAGTAAACATTGAAATAGGGATGTATAAGCTCTCCAACTTTCATAATCTTCAAATTTGTTTTGATTATTCTGAGTCTTTTTCATTCTCAAACTAAATGTAAAATTTGTCAATTCCTACAAAAAAACTTGGGATTTTGATTGGAATTGCATTGAGTATATATATCAATTGGAAATATTTGACATCTGAACAATATTGACACTTTCAATCCATGAATATGTTCACTTATTTAAGTCTTCTTTAGTTTCTCTCAGCAATGCTTTGTAATTTTCAGTGGATAGATATTATATATGTTTGGTAGATCCACTCTTAAGTGTTTCATGTTTTTGACGTTATTCTAATTAATATTTTAAATTTTGTATTTCAGATTACTCAGTGCAAGTAAATAGAGATAAAATTTGTTTTTCTATATTGGCCTTGTAACTTTTTAAATTGATAAGCTCTCTTATTAGTTTTAATAACTTTTTGTAAAATCCATGGGGATTTTCACCAGACAGTCATGTTACTTAAAGATAAGGAGAGTTTACCTATTTTTTTCTAATTTCTATTATTTTTGATCCTTTTTCTTGCCTTATTATCCTGACCAGAACATCCAGTACAATGTTAAATAGAAGTGATTAGGGTGAATGTCCTCACTTTGTTCTTGATCTTAGGAAGTAAGTGCAGTATCCTACGAATTATCTTAGGACCAGGCATAGTGGCTCATGCTTGTAATCTCAATACTTTGGGAGGCCAAGACAGGAGGATCCCTTGAGCCCAGGTGTTCAAGATCAGCCTGGGCAACATAGGGAGACCCCATCTTCACAAAAATTTTTTTAAAAGCCAGGCATAGTGATGCGTGCCTATAGTTCCAGCCACTAAGAAGGCAGAGTCAGGAGGATCACTTGAACTAGAGAGGTTGAGGCTGCAGTGAACTGTGATTGTACCATTGCATTCCAATCGGGGCAACAGAGCAAGACCCTGTCTTGAAAAAAGAAAAAAAAGAGAGAATGATGTTATTGTAGGTTTATTGCAGATCCTCTTCATTAGGTTGCTATGTAAATAGTTGTTATATTGCATTTAAAAATTTGTATTATCTTGTATTTTTGAATATTTTTGATCTGTGGTTGGTTGAATGAACAGATGTGGAACCAACAGGTATAGAGGGCTGATTATACTCCTAGTTTTATAAGGCTGGTTTTTATTAGACTTTATTAGTGTATGTATACCACATATAAAGTTTATAATATGGACAGCTTATGGTTAATACATAATATTTCATATTTGTGTTGATGCAATCAAGATAATATAAATAACGAATATCAAGAAATAAAACTCCTGGCCGGGCGCGGTGGCTCAAGCCTGTAATCCCAGCACTTTGGGAGGCCGAGACGGGCGGATCACGAGGTGAGGAGATCGAGACCATCCTGGCTAACGCGGTGAAACCCCGTCTCTACTAAAAAATACAAAAAACTAGCCGGGCGCGGTGGCTGGCGCCTGTAGTCCCAGCTACTCGGGAGGCTGAGGCAGGAGAATGGCGTAAACCCGGGAGGCGGAGCTTGCAGTGAGCTGAGATCCGGCCACTGCACTCCAGCCTGGGCGACAGAGCGAGACTCTGTCTCAAAAAAAAAAAAAAAGAAATAAAACTCCTTTATTCATACATTTGTTCCCAAACTCATTAATATACTCATTGATTCAGTTTCTTAATGTATTTATGAAATTATTTATTCTCAACCACTGTTTAATAAAGATCTTTTATGTGTCAGGCACTGTTCAAGGCCCTGGAAAATTAGCCTGAACAATAAACACTGGCATGAGAAAACAAATAAGAAAACATCAGAGCACTATAAATATGTGGTCCTTTGACATTGTGATAAACATATGGCCAGATGATGTGAAAGACAATGCCCTAGGGTTTGCTTTAGGTTGGGAGATCAGAAAGGTATTACAAAGAAGATGACATTTAAGTTAAAACCTCAATGACCAAAAGGAACTTGCCACAAACACATTTGGGGGACCAATAATTTGTCCAAAGGAAACAATTTCTAAATAAAACTACATGAGTGAGTGAGCTTGGGCTGTCTGAAGATTTCTGAAGCCAGCGAGGCTGGTAAAGATGGAGGGAAATGAAGTCAGTGGAAGATGAAGTTAGGGGAGTAGAAAGGTTACACATATCAGTCACCTTAGGCCCAGGTACTTTAAGGTAGGAGAAATGGGAATCTCCTGGCAGGTGTCAAGCAAAATAGTGATATGATATGATTTATATGTTTAAAAGGTTATCCTAAATACTAGGCTAGGGCAAGAGAAGAAGCAGGTAGTCAGATGAAAGATGGTGGTGGTTTAGATTAGGACAATAGTAACAGAAGTGGAGATATGTGAGTGGGTATGTGTTATGCTTTGGACATGGAACATGCTGTTGGATTGGATTAAGAAGTTGGGGAATGTTTTCCTTCTGCTGACTTGTGCATTTCTGGGCTCAACAACTATGTATAGTGCTGTCATTTCCTGAGATAAAAAGTTCTGAGTAAGAAGAAGATTTGAGGGACTGGAACTCAAGATGTCCTTTTGGATATCTTACTTTTGAAGTAGCTAATGGTTATTCCAGTGGAAATGTCAAATAGACATTGTGTATCTAAATGTAGTGTTTACAGGGATGCCATTCATTAACTCAATCACTCATTTCACAAAAACTTGTAGAAAACTATTATATGTTAGCTAATTCTGCTAGTGATGGGGGTGTTACTATAAAGAAGAAGTAAGATCATGCCTTGCTTTAAAAAGTTCATTTTTTGGCTTAGCGCAGTGACTCACACCTGTAATCCCAGCACTTTGGGACTCTGAGGCAGGCGGATCATGAGGTCAGGAGTTCGAGACCAGCCTGGCCAACATGGTGAAACCCCATCTCTACTAAAGATACAAAAAATTAGCCGGGCGTGGTGGTGCGCACCTGTAATCTCAGTTATTCAGGAGGCTGAAGCAGGAGAATCACTTGAACCCGGGAGGCAAAGGTTGCAGTCAAGATCATACCACTGCACACCAGCCTGGGCAACAGGGCAAGACTCTGTCTCAAAAAATATAGAAAATAAAAATAAAAATAAAAGTTCATTTTTTTTGTGGGGAAAAGCAGACATATAGATGCATAATTACTATCAATATATAGTGCAATAAGTACTTTAATAAAGAAAGAAACAGCACTTTAAATAACAAGCAATGGCATGACCATTTCTGCTTAAAGGAATTGGTAAAGGACATAGTAAGGAATGACATTTTCAGAGTTGCTAAAATTTTGACGTTGATAGTATTTTATCTTTAGTGCAAATATGATGCCAAGTTACTAGAGTAAAATTTCTGAAAATAATCTTGTAAATGTACATGTGATCTTTGAAAGCTAAGTGTAATATCTTCAGAAAGACCATGGGGAATTATCCCAAATACAAATTACCTCAAATACGAATAGAGACAAATCGAAGAATCAATGTGCTGCATGTGCAGAAAGTAAAAACATTTTTCACATGTTGTATTTTCTCTGATTAGTTTTAGCACTGTTTTGGGGGATAACATTTTCCAATGAATAATTGAATGGATGCCAATTTCCTTTCCATCTCCTTTACTATTGTCTAGGCAAGTGAGAATTTTTCAAAGTATATTTTTAAAAATAGCAATAAGCACCCAAATCCTCCAGGTAGTGTCTTGGCAACGCATGTATACCAAATCTTATTTCCTAATGCTTACTGCTGTTATTAACTACTCTACTTAATTAAGGATTCTGTTGACTTCTTGTTCTACCTCTGTCTGTTTCTGCTTCACGTATAGCCTTGAAAGCAGGAGGCAAACTGCTTGAAACCAAAAGTTTAATTGCTTCTTGTGCCCTTCTGGAAGCTGTGAGTCTAGGGGGAGAGACAAGTGATTAGGTGGAAAGTTTCCCTCAGTCGGACAGGTTGTAGATTCTTAGCACACAGTTAAGAAGCAAAGAAGCCCTAAATGGAGGAAGCAGGAGGGGTCCATTTATTTTTGGAGGTCGGTGTTCCAGCAAAAACCAGATCTGCAAGGCAAATTCTAAAACAGCTGTAACTGGGGGCGTGGTCAATTTACCAGCTTTCTTGTCCCTCCTCGGATGTGTGGTATAAGACATACAATGAAGGCCCAATATTATGTGCTGCCTTAACATCTGGTGAAGCAAGGAAAACGTCAAATGGCCTAACCACAGCTCTCTATTCCCATAGACCAAGTCGTCTCGCCAAACAACCCTCCTTATCATGGGGAACAAGCACAGTGCCTGCTTATCCCTGAGTGGTGGGTTTCAGTTCCCTGCCAGTTCATGGAATATCCACACAGCCAATCACATCCTGCCATAGAACCAGGGACCACCCCACTTCCTTGGTACTGCAAAACCTGCCTCCCACAGGCCCTGGTTGTTCACCCTGTTAAGAGTCACCTATGTGTGGCTCTGCATGTGTGCTGTGTCCTTCTCTCTGGGCTGTGGGAATATGTGACTCATAAACTGCTGTTATCTCACCTGTCCAGTGCTGGGTGTGCTGTGTTCAGAAATCCTCATAGCTCTGGGGTAGAAAGTTCTCCATCACCAGGGGAAGTGAATAGTGGGGTGATTAAAATAAGTTGGTACAAAGAGGCACATAGCTCTTTTCAGAGCCAGTTTCAGAGCACTTTAAGAACTGGAAGTATGTGCCTTACCCCAAGAAGCGTAGAGGGAGGGCAGCTAATTTTGAAAGTGACCACAAGAAAGAATTTACCTTCTTTGCCATCCTAACCTTTCTTGAATTTTTGTGAAACTTGATGTTACACATCCAAGGCTCATGCTCTCTTCTTGCCTTCGTGCTTTCATCCTTCATTACACCATTGTGGTCTGATCTTCTACCCATATCAATGTCTTAATTCTCAATTCTGCATGGATTAGTTCCTCTCCTAATTATATTTTCCTTTACAGGGCCTTTCCAATATACACATTAGTTCTTCTCACACTGTGCTACCAAAGGTGTTCGGGAGCGGGGCTTCTGCCAGAGTAAATCTTTTCCAACCTCTTTTGGCCCTTGGCTTCTGCAATTATGATGCTTCAAGTTTTTCTTTTATTTTTAGCTGATACATAATAATTATACATATTTATCGGGTACATAGTGATGTTGTGATATGTATGCAATGTATAGTGATCAGATTGAGGTTATTAGCATATATTCATTTCCTCAAACATTTGTCATCTCTGTGTTGGGGACATTCAAAATCCTCTTTTCTAGCTACTTGGGAATATACAGTAATTTATTGTTAACTATAGTCACCCTACAGTGCTATAAAACACTAGGACTCATTCCTCCTATCTAGCTGTAGTTTTGTATTTGTTAACAAATCTCTCTCCATCCTTTTCTCTCCTATGCATTTCCCAGCATCTAATAACCATAATTCTACTCTCTACAACATGCTCAACTTTTGAAGCTCCCACATTTGAGTGAGAACATGTGGTGTCCATCTTTCTGTGCCTGACCTATTTCACTTAACATAATGTTCTTCAGGTTCATCCATCTTGCCTTGAAAGACAGGATTTCATTCTTTTTTATGGCTAAATAGTATTATATTGTATATGTACACCATTTTTAAAATCCATTCACCTGTGGATGTACGTTTATGTTGATTCCATATCTTGGCTATTGTGAATGGTGCTGTAATGAACATGGGGGAGCAGACCAGGTATCTCTTTGATGTACTGATTTTCTTTCCTTTGGATAAATAGCCAGCAGTGGGAATGCTGTGATCCTCCAAGTTTTGATTGGAGCCTATTCTTTGTGTATCAGCTCCTGCCAAGTTCAGTAGTTAGAATGCTTGCATGTGGTGTCATTATTTTGTTTGGAGTATTATTCATTTTTAGATCACCAGGATATTCTTTTGAAAATATTAAAATTTTACTATAAATTCAAGCATAAGTGATAGATATTAGATTATTTCTGCCCCTCTAACTAGCACAGTGAGTCAAAAGTTGACTTACATCCATTACCCACGTGGGCATGTTTGTGAATATTTCCACAATAGGCTGCGACCCAGCTGCAGGTATCTTTGGTTTCTAAGTACATAATGGTTGATGGCATCAACTTTGTAGCTATTTTCATACACAGGAGTAGCCACTCTAGTCACATATGGCACCTACATATACACACTCGAACATACTCCATTTTCATACATACAATAGATTTCTTATTTTTTTCTCCTTCTCTCTCCACTGCTGCAAAAAATATTGCATTTCCATTTGGCTCTGATAGAAAATGTTCTCCTGAGTTAAAGGGAGCACTTGGTTGTCTGATGAACTGGAGCTGCAGTGATAGCACACTCAGAGCTGTCAAGGAGGAGGAGATTGATTTCTGCAAATGGAATCACATGGCAACTGAAAGTGATAGCTACAAAACTATCACCCCCTTCTCTTTGACATTGATCCTTCTGCCATGTCCCAGATCATTATCTTGTGGGCAGAAGGGAATTGCAACTTTACGTAATTCATGGAAGTTTTACAAGAGGGAGTGGGAAAGGGAGACTGTCTGGTACAATGCCCTGATTGACAGAGGTTTGTAGCCCACAGTGATGACATGAAATACTCAAACAGAAAAGTATTTATTCATAAAATAAGGTTGCACTTACATGGCATGGAGATCATTTTAAGAAATGGTAAGAAAATTCACAATATGCAATTCTAATCCAGGTTAGTATTTAAAAGAATGGGCTTGTGTTAACATGGCATTTCCCAGGTCACACTTTGGTCTGCTGTGCAGCTTGAAGACAATTTTTTTTTTCCATTTTGAGTCATTGTTACGCTTTGGTGCATTTCCAAGTCAGATTAAAGACAACTCATGGGCTGTGGAACGCATTACAGTTACCCACGTTAGGACCTGGTAATTGGTATGAATGAATCAATGCATTTGCTCTGGGAGGGTTCTGAGATCAAACAGGTTTAATAAAATTGTTTTAAATGGATTCTTCCTGTCATTTAAAAGAAGTGTCTGTAACCTCATCAATTTGCATTGAAAAGTTCTTTCCGCCTTCTGGAGAGATCAGTGTGGACATACACGTTTGATAGTATCGAATAGGTGCTGCCCTCTGCTACACAAGCTTTCGTGTGTCTGTCAAAATGTGTTCTTTGTCTTTGGGAATTGTGCATCTCAGACTATTTGCTTTAATATTGGAGATAATATAGATTTGATGGAACAGGAATCTATGTGACAAATGGAACAATGAATCTCCTGCCGCTAGAAAGAGTGTACTAAAGAGTACATTAAAATACACTGCAGCACTGGGCACGGTGGCTCACACCTGTAATCCCAGCACTTTGGGAGGCCGAGGTGGGCAGATCATGAGGTCAGGAGATTGAGACCATCCTGGCTAACACGGTGAAACCGCGTCTCTACTAAAAATACAAAAAATTAGCCGGGCGTTATTGCGGGCACCTGTAGTCCCTGCTGCTCGGGAGGCTGAGACAGGAGAATGGTGTGAACCCGGGAGGCAGGGCTTGCAGTGAGCTGATATAATGCCACTGCACTCCAGCCTGGGTGACAGAGCAAGACTCTGCCTGAAACCAATAATAAAATAAAAATAAATAAATAATAAAATACACTGCAGCATAGGCACACTCTGCAACCGCAGATCTCATTTTTAAGGAATGGACACAGAGTAATTCTCTTGTCATCTTGATACATATCTTACTCACCCCCTAATGCATAGCTCACATCTCCCCTCTAGTTCCCAATCATTATCTGGCTTGCCTGTTCCACCTCCATGATCCTTACTCTCAATAGATAACATTTTCCCTATGGTATGAAAAGACAAAAGGTCATAATAAGCAGAAACCCTCACAAATGTTCTCTCACTGTTAAAAAAATGTTTTGAAAAGGAAACCATACCACAGTCCACTTCCTCATTCCCTGTTTGTTCGTCACCTACTGCAAACCAGCTTCTAGTGACACTGCACTACTAGAAAAGGTTCTCATTAAAACAATGACTTGCCAACTGGCAAATTCAACCACCATCTCTTGACCTTGGTGGCAATCAACATTACTCACTATCTGTCTTCTTCCTTCTACAGTAGTCTCTGCCTTATGTATTGTTTCGCTTTCCATGATTTTAGTTATCTGAGGTCAACTGTCACCCTAAAATACTAAATTGTAAATTCCAGAAATAATTCATGTTTTATATTGCATTCCTGCACCGTCATTCCCCTCCTGCTCCATCCCACCTCTGGACAAGAATCATTTCTTTGTCCTATGTATCTACCCTGTTGACACTACTGGCCAGCCACTCACTCAGGAGCCATCTCATTATCAGATTGACAAATCACAACAAGAAGAAGGGTAAGTATGGTAGAATAAGGTATTTGAGAGAGAGAGAGAGACCACATTCGTATAATCTTTATTGCATTATATTGTTATAATTGTTCTGTGTTGTTATTAGTTGCTGTTAATATCTTACTGTGCCTAACTCATAAGTTAAAATTTATCCTAGGCATGTATATATAGGAAAACAAATAGTACGTAGAATATATTGTGTTTGGTATCCACTGGGGGTCTTGGAACATTACCCTGTGGATAATTGGAGACTACTATAATCCAAAATACTGTTTTCTCTTGTTTTAACTTTTTTTCTTACCTCTCAGATTGTTACATTTCAGTTTACTTCAGGGACTGTCTCCTATGCTTGCCTTGGTAGAGGTGAGAGGAGGCATATGTTTGGCTGTAAGTATTCTTGAGTTAAACAGCACATGGCTCCGTAATACTGGCTCCTCTCCTCTGCTTTCTGTGTTTTCTATAGCCCCTCTGTTACCATTTTCCCTCCAATTCTGTAGCCAGGCTTGGAGATAGAAAGTGCTTAATTTATTACTTGGTATATGCATAGTAAGTGCTTAATTAAAATCAGCTCATTATGGATGGATTTAAGTGATCTAACATACATATTTTAAATTTTGCTATAATTTAATTTTGTTATTAATTCTCAATAATGCTTCCCCATCTTTAAAACAATTCAATTTATTCAAATTGCAACTATCCATTAATTATCCTATGTTGCTTCTTTCTTCTATATTAAATCATTTCTCTTATTGGATTTGGGTCAATAGCTCTTTATACATTTCATCAGAGTTCTAGTAAAGCTTTTTGATAATTTCCTATTTAATTAAAACATTAATATAATTAGATAAAGGAGTTATACATAGATTAATATTGTAAAGTTAAAGATACGGCTGAGATGAGATGAAATGGACTCATGTATTTGCTTCGACTGGGCATTTAGTTAGTCTAAAATGTACATTAGTAATAGAAATCACCACGTGGAGAGTTTGTAGATTTAGTTTTCATGTCAGAGACAGGATCTACCTGGAAAGCATTTGAAACGATTGCTAAGGAGACCAAACAACAATATCCCATTCCCTCTGACTCATGTAAAGTGATGATGAATACGAAAAAGGAAACACACATACACACACACACACACAGAGAGAGAGAGAGAGAGAGAAGAGAGAGAGAAGAGAGAGAGAAATAAGATTTAGTAGAAAAATACAAAAGACTTAGATTCAAATTATACCTGCAGCACTGATAGCTCTCTGATAACTCACTTAACCTCTTTAAATGGGACCCTATAGGTTGGGAAGAATTTCACCTACCTATTTTCTGGTGCTGGAAAGTTAATTGTGATTAGTAACTGTTCTACACATGTAAAGGGTTATTTAGATTACCATGCACCTGATAAATATGCATTATCTGTGACTAAATTGAAGTGAACGTCACAGGAAGCTCAGTAGTCTTTCTTAAAAGATAATACCCTCAGGGAACATGCAGGTCAATCCTATGCTGCCTGAACCAAATTATTCTTACAATATTAACTGTTACTTTATCTTTCCAAGTTTTACTTTGTTCATCTGTAAAGCTGGGACATTAATAGTAGGTACCTACCTCATGGAAGAGTTATAAGGATTAATTGAGACAATACAGGCAATACCTCAGAGATACTGGAAGTTGGATTCCAGAGCACCACAATAAAGCAAACATCTCAATAAAGTGAGCCACACAAATGTTTTGTTTCCCCAGTGCATATAAAAGTTATGTATGTCTTAGAAAGTAGTCATACCTTAAAAATATTTTATTGCTAAAAAATGCTGTGTCCTGAGCGTTTTGGTATGTTGTATTTTTATTCGTCTCTTAGTATTTTCTAATTTTCCTTGTGATTTCTTCTGTGATTCATTGGTTGTTTAAGAGGACGTTGTTTCTTTTCCAAAATTGATGAATTGTCCCGTTTTCCTCCTGTTATTGATTTCTAACTTTATTCCATTGTGGTTAGAGAAGATACTTTGCATAATATCTATTTTTAAAAAATCTGTTAAGACTGAATTCATGGCCTAATACTTGGTCTATCATGGAACATTTCCCACGTGCATTCTGTTGTTGTTGGGTAGTGTTCTGTATATGTCTGTCAGATCTAGTAGCTTTATGGTTCAAGTCCTTTATTTCCTTATCTTCTCTTTGCTTGTTCTATGCATTCATTATTGAGTGGATTGTTGAAGTTTCTAGTATTTAAAAATGCCTATTTCTCCCCTCAATGGTGACAATTTCTCCTTCTTATATTTTGATCATCTACTAACAGTGTAAATGTTTATAATTGTTATATGTTCTTTCTGTATTGAATCTTTTATTCATATATAACATCCTTCTTTGTTTCTCATAAGCTCTTTTATTTTATTTATTCATTTATTTATTTATTTTGAGATGCAGTCTGGCTCTGTCACCCAGGCTGGAGTACAGTAGCATGATTTTAGCTCACTGCAATTTCTGCCTTCCAGGTTCAAGCAATTCTTCAGCCTCCCAAGTGGCTGGAATTACAGTCATGTGCCACCATGCCCAGCTAATTTTTGTATTTTTAGTAGAGATGGGGTTTTGCCATGTTGATCAGACTGGTCTCAAACTCCTGACCTCAATGATCCTCCTGCCTTGTCCTCCCAAAGCACTGGGATTACATGCCTGAGCCACTGCACCTGGCCAGATTCTCATAAGCTTCTTATCTTCTTTTTTACTTGAGCTTTTATTTTAGACACAGGGAGTACATGTGAAGGTTGGGTTACATGGGAATATTTCATGATGATGAGGTTTGGGGTATGGATCCCATCACCTCGGCAGTGAGCATAGTAGCAGATAGGTAGTTTTTAAACCTAGCCCCTCCTCTATTCTCTAGTAGTTCACAGTGTCAATTGTTCCCATATTTATGTCCATGTGTGCTCAATGTTTAACTCCCACTTTAACTGAGAATACACAGTATTTAGTTTTCTGTTCCTGTTTCAATTTGTTTAGGACTTTGGCCTTCAGCTCCATCTATGTTGCTGCAAAGAACATGATTTTATTCTTTTTTATGGAGGGATAGTTGCATAGTATTCCATGGTGTGTATATATATGTATCAAATGGTAGTGATAGATCATGGTGTAAATATATAGATATAGATATAGATATATATAGAGAGAGAGTAGCAAAGATATGGAATCAACCCAAGAGCCTATAAATGATAGATTGGATAAAGAAAATGTGAAATATATATATAAAAAATATAATGTGATATATAATATATATTATATATAATGTGATATATAATATATAATCTGATATATATTATATATAATGTGATATATAATATATAATATATATAATGTGATATATAATATATAATATTATATATTACAGAAGTGGCCAAAAAACATGAAAAAATATTCAGCATCACTAATCATCAGAGAAATGTAAATCAAAACCACAATAAGATACATCTCACAGCAGTCAGAATGGCTACTATTAAAAGTCAAAAAACAATAGATGCTGGTGAGGTTGTGGATAAAAGGCAATGCTTATACACTGTTGTGAGAGTGCAAATTAGCTCAGTCACTGTGAAAAGTGGTCTGGAGATTTCTGAAAGAACTTTTGACAGAGCCACCATTTGACCCAGCAATTGCATTACTGGGTATATCCCCAAAAGAAAACAAATTATTCTACCAAAACGGCACATGCACTTGTATGTTCATTGCTGCATTATTTAAAATAGCAAAGATATGGAATCAACCCAAGACCCCATCAATGATAGATTGGATAAAGAAAATGTGATATATATATCACATTATATATACCAAAATCTGGCAGAAACAAAATGAAAAAAGAAAACTTCAGACTAGTATCTTTCATGAACATAGATGCAAAACTTCTTAATGAAATACTAGCAAACTGAATCCAGCAGCACATCAGAAAGTTAATATATCACAATCAAGTAGGCTTTATTCCTGGGATGCAAGGCTCTTTCAACATACACAAATTAATAAATGTGACTTACCACATAAATGGAATCTAAAGCAGAAACCATATGATCATCTCAATAGACACAGATGAAGCTTTTGATACAATTCAACATCCATTTATGATAGAAATGCAACAGACTAGGTGTTGAAGGAACATACCTAAAAATAATAAGAGCTATCAATGACAGACCCACAGCCAATACCATACTGAATGGGCAAAAGCTCAAACCATGTTCCTTGAGAACTAGAACAAGACAAGGATGCCCTCATTCTCACCACTCCTCGTCAACATAATACCAGAAGTCCTAGATAGAGCAATCAGGGAAGACAAAGAAATAAAAGATACACAGATAGGAAAAGAAGTCAAACTATCTCTCTTTGCCAGCGATGTGATTCTAAACCTAGAAAATCCTGAAGACTTGCCTAAAGCCTCCTAGATTGATAAATGACTTTAGTAAGGCTTCAGGATCTAAAAAATAAATGTACAAAAATCAGTAGCATTTCTATTCAACAACAAAGTCCAGGCTGAGAGTAAAATCAATGACACAATTCCACTTACAACAGTCACAAAGAAAATGAAATACCTAGGAATATAGCTAACCAAGAAGGTAAAATATCTCTACAAAGGAGAAACTACAAAACACTCCTGAAAGAAATCAGAGACAATATAAAGAAATGGAAAAACATTTCATGCTCATAGATTGCAAGAATCAATATTGTAAAAATGGCCATACTGCCCAAAGCAACTCACACATTAAATGCTATTTCTATCAAGCTACCAACATCATGTTTCACAGTACAAAAAAAAAAAAAATACTAAAATTTTTGTGGAACCAAAAAAGCCCAAATAGCTAAAGCAGTCCTACATAAAAAGAGCAAAGCCAGAGGCATCGCATTGCCCAACTTCAAACTACACTGTAAAGCTACAGTAATCAAAACTGCTGGTACTGGTACAAAAACAGACACATAGACTAACGGAACAGAAGAGAAAACTCAGAAATCAAGCCATAACCTACAACCATCTGATCTTCAATAAGGCCAACAAAACGAGCAATGGGAAAGAACTCCCTATTCAATAAATGGTGCTGGGATTACTGGCTAGCCATATGAAGATTATTGAAGCTGGACCGCCTATCTTTTATCATATGCAAAAGTTCACTCAAAATGGATTAAAGATTTAAATGTAAGACCTCAAATTATACAAACCATATAATTTAAAGTCCATTTTGTTTGATATACTACAACCACCCCGCTCTCTTGTGATTACTACTGGCATGGAATATCCCTTTCCATTTCTTCACTATCAACCTGTTCGTGTCTTTGGATCTAATGTGAGTAGACAGCATATAGTTGGCTCATTTAAAAAAAAAATCCATTCTGCCAGTCTGTTTATTGACTGGATAGTTTAGGACATTTACACTTATAGTGATTACTGATATGGTGGAATTTACTTCTGTCGTGTTTAGATTTTTTTTCTATATGCCTTATAGGTTTTTCAACTTCATTTCTTGCATTACTGTTTTCTTCTGTGTTTCTCCAATTTATTGTAGTGAAACTTTACACTCCTTTCTCATTTCCCTTTGTGTAATTTTTCTTGTGGTTACCATTTTTGCATCATGCAAAATATCCTAAAGTTATATTCCAATGTGTTAACATTTGACTTGAATAATATGGTAACTCTGAATAGCAGATTCTTCCCTTTCCCCAGGGTTTCTTTTTTGTTGTTTGTTTTGTTTTCTTCTTTGTATTTTATTATTCTTTGCCCAGCACCAGCCTGAGATATAAACTTTAGGTCTCCTCAGGTTTTTTTATGAGCCTGCTCCTTTACCTAGGCATGCACAGTAACTTCTTAATTACTCCCATATATGCAGTTGCTTTTGAATGTCTTATTCTTCAATGTCTCACTCTCAAAAGGCAGGGCGGGGTGGGGGGGAGGGGGAGGAATAAAGGGGGAAAAAGATGCTGACCCTTTAAATTCCCTGGAGAATATGTCAGCCGAAGTGGGAGGGGCCTGCAGCAATGGTGAGAGGTGCAACAATGACCACTACCTCTCTGTCTGCACCTCTCTGATCAGAAGCAATGATCAGCAATCACAGCAGAAATCCCTGATATTTGGAAGACTGAGTCTGCTTTTCCTACCTTGGTCTCCTCAAGCTGTGTGTAAGCTGCTCCAAGAGCAAATGCACAGTTGTCTGCCATGGGCTGAAGAGTGGGGGATGGGTAGCTGCTCCTTTGCCAAGAGCTAAAATAGATCAAAATTAAATGCAATTTACCATCCAGGCCTTCCTGCTGGAAGCTGCAAATATACAATAGACTTCAGAGTTCCAAAACAGTTACATTAGACAGATCCTGCAAATGCAGTTGCTGGATAGGTGGGAAGACAGATTTTTGTTGCTTCCTACTATGTCATCTCAGATTCCCTGTATTTCTTCTCTTCCTTCAAGATATTCTATGCATTGCTTTAGTTAATATATTACACTATAATTGTTTGCTTATGTATTTGCACCTGGAACAGAACCAAGAGACCCAACTGCCATCCTCTACTTTGTTCTTAGTAAAAGAACTGTAATTTTCTTTTGAATAGCTTTCTACCCAGCTAAAAACCTGTATGCCCTCTGACCCTCTTGCTGCTAGGCTACCCACTTGACACAGTTCTAATCAATGAGAACAACTAGAATATTGCTAGTGGTTTTAAAATAAATTTTGGTTTCCTAATATAGGCATAGCCTCCTTCTTCATAACTGGAATTTTGATGAGAGGCTAGACATAGAGCATGCATTTTAGAGCCATGTGGCAAAGACGAAAATAAAAGCCATGTGTGAAGGATGATGAAACAAGAAGATAAAAAGGAAGCTATAGTGACAATATGAAACTCTGTACCATGCCTGGGTATGTACTATAGATGTTTCAAATACAATAAAATATCAACCTGTTTGATGAAGCCGGTGTTTCTATTTTCTTTAAACATCACAAAATACATGGAAAATTGGAATTATTTAATACTTGCCTGGAAAGGGAAATTCACGGGCAAAATCGAATATTCAAAATACTCTTCTCTCAGAGGAATGGAGGTTCATTATCTTGTCACACCTGTAACACATTGGCAAAACAAGAATGCATTATATAGTACACCTGTTTGGAATCTTTGCTAACATTGCCTTTTCAGGCAGCTGAACATAATTTCTTACTAATACAGTTTCTCTAGCTAGACAATGAGATTATTAAGAGCAAAACTATGCATTATTTATCTTGTTTCTTGCTCACCTAGTATGGTGCTGGAAACTTGGTAGTTATTCAATAAATATTTGTTGAATACATGTAAAGAAAAAAACCAACTCAATGTCCCAGACTAGTTTTCTCACATTTCTGGATCATGCTTATTTCTGACTCAAAGCTTTAATTCAATTTTCTTTCTGCCTGGAAAAACTTTTTGACTCCTTTCCACATAACTAAATTCTACCTATTCGTTAAAGTTTTCTTAAATTTCAGCTCTTCCACGAAATTCCTCACCAACTTACTCTCTTCTCTGTACTCCTGTAACTCTTGTTGAAAGAAAGGTTCGGGGCCGGGTGCAATGGCTCACACCTGTAATCCCAGCACTTTGGGAGGCCAAGGTGGGCAGACAATGAGGTCAGGTGATTGAGACCATCCCGGCTAACCCGGTGAAACCCTGTCTCCACTAAAAATACAAAAAATTAGCCGAGTGTGGTGGCACGTGCCTGCAGTCCCAGCTACTCGGGAGGCTGAGGCAGGAGAACCGCTTGAACCTGGGAGATGGAGGTTGCAGTGAACTGAGATCATTGAGATCATGCTGCTGCACTCCAGCCTGGGCAACAGAGCGAGACCCCATCTCAAAAAGAAAGAAAAAAAAACAAAGAAAAGAAAGGTTCACTGTTGGATCATCTCATATGGGTATTTTTCAACTAATTGACCAGCTTTTCCATGTTGTCACATAGTAATCGTATTTTTTACTAACAAAATGTTGTACTTTGGCTATTCTTTTCCTAATAACATGTTTTATATTATGAAAATATAAACAATTGATGATACAAATAAATAAGTTAATCAAATAAACAAAACTAAACAATTTTAAAACTACATTTTAAATGTTCAATTTAAGAAAATATTCCACCTAAGATGGGTCAGCCATAGCTTCTTAAAATATGAATCTAGTGAATTTTAGTTAAATGTACCAAATTGGTTAGAAACCTGTAGTCCCCGCTATTCGGGAGGCTGAGGCAGAAGAACGGCGTGAACCAAAGAGGCGGAGATTGCAGTGAGCCGAGATCACGCCACTGCACTCCAGCCTGGGTGACGGAGCGAGACTCCATCTCAAAAAAACAAAAAATTGGTCAGAATCTCCCTCAAAGTAAAAACTAGGAGTTTTCAGGGCTCCAAAGCTCTTAGAACTACACTCAAAGAGACTATCATCTGTCCAAAATTTTTACTGAAGGTTTGATGGGCAGGTAGGCTTATCAAGGTCTTTGGATGGTAAACCAGGATCAGGACACTTTCCACAAGTTTTCTGTTTTCATGAACAATTATCTGCTGTCTGATTCATCAACCTTAAATATTGTGGAGAAAAGTTCGCATTTCTTGAGATACTTAGATACCTCTGGATCAGTGCTTATAATGTCACCTTCAGTTCTAATTTCTTTCCATTGGAATGCCTCTTGACACAGCCAAATTATTATTTACATACTCAGAAACTTCTTCCTTTGATTTCTTACTTTTCCTGTCCTTCAGCATTTTGCAAAAATTTGTGCTTGGGTGTGTTTGATTGTACATACACACCATCAGAAATTATTGCAATTTGTGACCAGGTACAGTGGCTTATGCCTGTAACCCCAGCACTTTGGGAGGCTGAGGTGGGCAGATCACTTGAGGCAAGGAGTTCAAAACCAGCCTGGGCAACATGGCAAAATTCTTTCTCTACTAAAAATAAAAAAAATAGAAAATAGCTGGGTGTGGTGGTGCAATTTGTAGCCATATAGTGAGTAAAATGGACACTGATTAAACAGCCTGGTATATCACCTTTCTACTGCTTTGGGTTGGCTTTGGAAAATTACTCGGGCTTTAGAAAATTTGAGTCTACCACAAGGAACACTGCCATCTAACATAGCAAGTAGCTTTTTATGTCTAAATGATCCTAGAATGTTCCTGAGTTTGATGTATGTAATGTTTCTAGAGCCTTAATATTAAGGCTTTTATTCTCAGGTGTAATATAATATGTAGGTAATCTCTTTAAAATTTCTGGTGATAAATACAGTTGAATTGGTGGAGATGGCAAAGAAGAAGCAAATATTGAAAAATGTGTACTTGGATTGGAGCCAAAAGCCTCCACTTTGCCTCTTAAAATTTGTGTGGCATTAAGCAATAAATAAGTCACCTTGAGCCTTAACCTTCTGTAAAATGAAGATGATTCTAAACTTACCTATTACACATGGATATCATAAAAATCATATACCATATTCAAAGTGCTTTGTAAATGAAACTACTATTTTAAAAATCTAGCTATATTTACTGGCTATCTAGTGTCTACACATGAACCCCTCATTTGGTTAATTTATCTCTTGAATATTTCTGTTTTTTTTTTTTTTACTTCCAATTTCCTTCCAATTTAGAATATTTTAGTTCTAGTCACTCTATTCAATGAAGACAGAAATGTCAACCTGCCTTCTTTAATTTTAAAGCTGAAATAATGGATGAAACATTTATCTTTACCTTCAAGTTTTTATATCGTTAATTAGATGCATTGATAGGTATTCTAAATATGTTGGAGATTTAAACACTGATGGCTTATAAATGCATTTCATTTGGTATTGTGTGGCTTGCCTACACTTTTGATGTTCATACTAGATAAGCTTCAATTTTAAAGAAGCAGTTCCATTAAAGTATCTTCAAAACTGAGAAGTCACTTATCATTGACTCGAGAGATTCTATTTCTCCATAAAATTGATTGATTCAGTGGTTTTATTTTGAAAGGCTGGTTCACAGTACCACTGAAGTCCTTTAAAAGGAAGTTCATAGGGCCTGTTTACCAGGTAATACTGTCACATGCATTCAACTTGCAACTGTTTTTGAATTCAGAGCCATAAGGCTCTCTGCAGGTATGGTTTTCAGTTGGTTGTAAAATGCTTAAACAGATGGGACATTGTTATTAACATGGATAATATATTTTCATTGTATTAGGGTTGAAAGTGATTTTCCAGATAATGGCTTAGACAAATGTTTGTAGAATCTGTCCAGTTAATCTACCAAAAATGCAGCCTGGCTTTCAGCAGCAATTTCACTTTTATTAAATGTTTTTGATTAAATATTTAATTCTTGTGAATTTCTTACCACATTGTTGAAGAATCTTTGTTAGTTTCTTTTTGGAATCATTATTATTGCATTATTTAACATAATATTGACCTTCAGAAACCCATTTAAAATTAAATAGCCCCAATGTTTTATTGTATATTAGGTGATTCACTTAAAAACATCTCAACAAAGGCCTTTTTATGTTTTCACAGGTCTCATGAAGTGAAGGTCAAAAGGTTGTTTGATAATTATTGGATGAGATGCTGTGTATTAGTCCATTTTCATACTGCTATAAAGAACTGCCTGAGACCGGGTAATTTATAAAGGAAAGAAGTTTAATTGACTCACAGTTCAGTATGGCCGGGGGGCTCAGGAAACTTACAATCATGGCAGAAGGTGAAGGGGAATTGAAGTACCCTCTTTATAAGGCAGCAGGAAGGAGAAGTGCCCAGAGAAAGGAAAAGAGACCCTTATAAAACCATCAGATCTCGTGAGAACTCACTCACTATCCCAAGAACAGCATAGGGGAAACTGCCCCCATGATTGCATTACTTCCACCTGGTCTCTCCCTTAACACGTGGGGATAATGGGGATTACAATTCAAAATGAGATTCGGGTGGGGACAGGAAGTCTAACCATATCATGCTGTAACAGGGGTCCAAAGACCAAATAAATTGCTCACTCTCCAACCTAAGAATTAGCCACAGCATAGTAATGCCATCTATTTATTCAACCAACAAATTGAGTGTCTCTTATGTAGCAGTCACTATGTTAGGCACTGGGGACACAAAAATAGACAAGAGTTTCATGAAGACAAGAACATGACATTTAAAAAATACAATTTCAACTTTCTGTAATTAGGGCTATAGAAGAGATGTACTACTTATTGGCTATGTGGCCTACAAAAGTTACTCATTCTGTCCCCGCCTCAATTTCTGTATTAAGATGGGGGATATTAACAAACCTCC